>NC_068454.1:78143092-78225592 GCF_023373465.1 Oncorhynchus keta
TGACCGACCTGAGAAGGAAGGAGTAATCCTATCTGCCCTACTCCAACACCTCCCACCAGAGTGATACTATCTGACTCCAACCTCCCACCAGAGTGAAGGAAGGAAGTAATCCTATCTGCCCTACTCCAACACCTCCCACCAGAGTGATACTACTGACCGACCTGAGAAGGAAGGAGTAATCCTATCTGCCCTACTCCAACACCTCCCACCAGAGTGATACTACTGACCGACCTGAGAAGGAAGGAGTAATCCTATCTGCCCTACTCCAACACCTCCCACCAGAGTGATACTACTGACCGACCTGAGAAGGAAGGAGTAATCCTATCTGCCCTACTCCAACACCTCCCACCAGAGTGATACTACTGACCGACCTGAGAAGGAAGGAGTAATCCTATCTGCCCTACTCCAACACCTCCCACCAGAGTGATACTACTGACCGACCTGAGAAGGAAGGAGTAATCCTATCTGCCCTACTCCAACACCTCCCACCAGAGTGATACTACTGACCGACCTGAGAAGGAAGGAGTAATCCTATCTGCCCTACTCCAACACCTCCCACCAGAGTGATACTACTGACCGACCTGAGAAGGAAGGAGTAATCCTATCTGCCCTACTCCAACACCTCCCACCAGAGTGATACTACTGACCGACCTGAGAAGGAAGGAGTAATCCTATCTGCCCTACTCCAACACCTCCCACCAGAGTGATACTACTGACCGACCTGAGAAGGAAGGAGTAATCCTATCTGCCCTACTCCAACACCTCCCACCAGAGTGATACTACTGACCGACCTGAGAAGGAAGGAGTAATCCTATCTGCCCTACTCCAACACCTCCCACCAGAGTGATACTACTGACCGACCTGAGAAGGAAGGAGTAATCCGATCTGCCCTACTCCAACACCTCCCACCAGAGTGATACTACTGACCGACCTGAGAAGGAAGGAGTAATCCTATCTGCCCTACTCCAACACCTCCCACCAGAGTGATACTACTGACCGACCTGAGAAGGAAGGAGTAATCCTATCTGCCCTACTCCAACACCTCCCACCAGAGTGATACTACTGACCGACCTGAGAAGGAAGGAGTAATCCTATCTGCCCTACTCCAACACCTCCCACCAGAGTGATACTACTGACCGACCTGAGAAGGAAGGAGTAATCCGATCTGCCCTACTCCAACACCTCCCACCAGAGTGATACTACTGACCGACCTGAGAAGGAAGGAGTAATCCTATCTGCCCTACTCCAACACCTCCCACCAGAGTGATACTACTGACCGACATGAGAAGGAAGGAGTAATCCGATCTGCCCTACTCCAACACCTCCCACCAGAGTGATACTACTGACCAACCTGAGAAGGAAGGAGTAATCCGATCTGCCCTACTCCAACACCTCCCACCAGAGTGATACTACTGACCAACCTGAGAAGGAAGGAGTAATCCGATCTGCCCTACTCCAACACCTCCCACCAGAGTGATACTACTGACCGACCTGAGAAGGAAGGAGTAATCCGATCTGCCCTACTCCAACACCTCCCACCAGAGTGATACTACTGACCAACCTGAGAAGGAAGGAGTAATCCGATCTGCCCTACTCCAACACCTCCCACCAGAGTGATACTACTGACCAACCTGAGAAGGAAGGAGTAATCCTATCTGCCCTACTCCAACACCTCCCACCAGAGTGATACTACTGACCGACCTGAGAAGGAAGGAGTAATCCTATCTGCCCTACTCCAACACCTCCCACCAGAGTGATACTACTGACCGACCTGAGAAGGAAGGAGTAATCCGATCTGCCCTACTCCAACACCTCCAGCATTCCATCCCATTTCACCCCCAGGCTGTGAACGAGAGAGGAGGAGGGGACGAGGGGAGAGGAAACTGATCCTTGGCCATAGATCTCTGTGTTTCTCTGACCACTGATAAAGTAGGAAGGGATGGTAATGGATACAACCCAATCAAGGCAGAGTTGGATTTTGTTTCTTTGCCAATTAAGTAACACAGACCACATGTAAAGAAGTGAATTGATGGATGGATATCACTTAATGAAGTTGCAGCAAGTGTAGAGCCTCTGCTGCATAATCGGTTGAAGTATATTATAATTGTGCGTCTTTGTTTACATGTGCGTGTACATAGGGAAGTAGAAACTAGTGCATCTTGGGTCTATCAGCTCTCTTCCTCTACCTGGTGTTCATCATGTTTTATTTTAACCTTTATTTAACTAGGCAAGTCAGTTAAGAACATATTCTTATTTACAATGACAGCCTACCAGGGAACAGTGAGTTTACTGCCTTGTTTAGGGGCCGAACATCCGATTTTCACGTTGGGGATTCGATCCAGCAACATTTTGGCTACTGGCCCAACACTCTAACCACTAGGCTACCTGCCACCCCAGGATGTGTACTACACCACTTGTCCTATAGCAGTGTCTAGTGTTCATCATGTGTACTACACCACTTGTCCTATAGCAGTGTCTAGTGTTCATCATGTGTACTACACCACTTGTCCTATAGCAGTGTCTAGTGTTCTTCATGTGTACTACACCACTTGTCTTACAGCAGTGTCTTGTGTTCATCATATGTACTACACCACTTGTCCTATAGCAGTGTCTAGTGTTCTTCATGTGTACTACACCACTTGTCTTATAGCAGTGTCTAGTGTTCATCATATGTACTACACCACTTGTCTTACAGCAGTGTCTAGTGTTCATCATGTGTACTACACCACTTGTCTTACAGCAGTGTCTTGTGTTCATCATGTGTACTACACCACTTGCCCTATAGCAGTGTCTAGTGTTCATCATGTGTACTACACCACTTGTCCTATAGCAGTGTCTAGTGTTCATCATATGTACTACACCACTTGTCCTATAGCAGTGTCTAGTGTTCTTCATGTGTACTACACCACTTGTCTTATAGCAGTGTCTAGTGTTCATCATGTGTACTACACCACTTGTCCTATAGCAGTGTCTAGTGTTCATCATGTGTACTACACCACTTGCCCTATAGCAGTGTCTAGTGTTCATCATGTGTACTACACCACTTGTCCTATAGCAGTGTCTAGTGTTCATCATATGTACTACACCACTTGTCCTATAGCAGTGTCTAGTGTTCATCATATGTACTACACCACTTGTCTTACAGCAGTGTCTAGTGTTCATCATGTGTACTACACCACTTGTCTTATAGCAGTGTCTAGTGTTCATCATATGTACTACACCACTTGTCTTACAGCAGTGTCTAGTGTTCATCATGTGTACTACACCACTTGTCTTACAGCAGTGTCTTGTGTTCATCATGTGTACTACACCACTTGTCTTACAGCAGTGTCTTGTGTTCATCATGTGTACTACACCACTTGTCTTACAGCAGTGTCTTGTGTTCATCATATGTACTACACCACTTGTCCTATAGCAGTGTCTAGTGTTCATCATGTGTACTACACCACTTGCCCTATAGCAGTGTCTAGTGTTCATCATGTGTACTACACCACTTGTCCTATAGCAGTGTCTAGTGTTCATCATATGTACTACACCACTTGTCCTATAGCAGTGTCTAGTGTTCTTCATGTGTACTACACCACTTGTCTTATAGCAGTGTCTAGTGTTCATCATATGTACTACACCACTTGTCTTACAGCAGTGTCTAGTGTTCATCATGTGTACTACACCACTTGTCTTATAGCAGTGTCTAGTGTTCATCATATGTACTACACCACTTGTCTTACAGCAGTGTCTAGTGTTCATCATGTGTACTACACCACTTGTCTTACAGCAGTGTCTTGTGTTCATCATGTGTACTACACCACTTGTCTTACAGCAGTGTCTTGTGTTCATCATGTGTACTACACCACTTGTCTTACAGCAGTGTCTTGTGTTCATCATGTGTACTACACCACTTGTCTTACAGCAGTGTCTTGTGTTCATCATGTGTACTACACCACTTGTCTTACAGCAGTGTCTTGTGTTCATCATATGTACTACACCACTTGTCTTACAGCAGTGTCTTGTGTTCATCATGTGTACTACACCACTTGTCTTACAGCAGTGTCTTGTGTTCATCATGTGTACTACACCACTTGTCTTACAGCAGTGTCTTGTGTTCATCATATGTACTACACCACTTGTCTTACAGCAGTGTCTAGTGTTCATCATGTGTACGACACCACTTGTCTTACAGCAGTGTCTTGTGTTCATCATATGTACTACACCACTTGTCTTACAGCAGTGTCTAGTGTTCATCATGTGTACTACACCACTTGTCTTACAGCAGTGTCTAGTGTTCATCATGTGTACTACACCACTTCTCCTATAGCAGTGTCTAGTGTTCTTCATGTGTACTACACCACTTGTCCTATAGCAGTGTCTAGTGTTCATCATATGTACTACACCACTTGTCCTATAGCAGTGTCTAGTGCTCTTCATGTGTACTACACCACTTGTCTTATAGCAGTGTCTAGTGTTCATCATATGTACTACACCACTTGTCCTATAGTAGTGTCTAGTGTTCATCATATGTACTACACCACTTGTCCTATAGCAGTGTCTAGTGTTCATCATATGTACTACACCACTTGTCCTATAGCAGTGTCTAGTGTTCATCATATGTACTACACCACTTGTCTTACAGCAGTGTCTAGTGTTCATCATGTGTACTACACCACTTGTCTTACAGCAGTGTCTTGTGTTCATCATGTGTACTACACCACTTGTCTTACAGCAGTCTAGTGTTCTTCATGTGTACTACACCACTTGTCCTATAGCAGTGTCTAGTGTTCATCATATGTACTACACCACTTGTCCTATAGCAGTGTCTAGTGTTCATCATAAGTACTACACCACTTGTCCTATAGCAGTGTCTTGTGTTCATCATGTGTACTACACCACTTGTCTTATAGCAGTGTCTAGTGTTCATCATGTGTACTACACCACTTGTCCTATAGCAGTGTCTAGTGTTCATCATGTGTACTACACCACTTGTCTTATAGCAGTGTCTAGTGTTCATCATATGTACTACACCACTTGTCCTATAGCAGTGTCTTGTGTTCATCATGTGTACTACACCACTTGTCTTACAGCAGTGTCTAGTGGTCTTCATGTGTACTACACCACTTGTCCTATAGCAGTGTCTAGTGTTCATCATGTGTACTACACCACTTCTCCTATAGCAGTGTCTAGTGTTCTTCATGTGTACTACACCACTTGTCCTATAGCAGTGTCTAGTGTTCTTCATGTGTACTACACCACTTGTCCTATAGCAGTGTCTAGTGTTCATCATATGTACTACACCACTTGTTTTACAGCAGTGTCTAGTGTTCATCATGTGTACTACACCACTTGTCTTACAGCAGTGTCTTGTGTTCATCATGTGTACTACACCACTTGTCTTATAGCAGTGTCTAGTGTTCTTCATGTGTACTACACCACTTGTCTTATAGCAGTGTCTAGTGTTCATCATATGTACTACACCACTTGTCCTATAGCAGTGTCTAGTGTTCTTCATGTGTACTACACCACTTGTCCTATAGCAGTGTCTAGTGTTCTTCATGTGTACTACACCACTTGTCCTATAGCAGTGTCTAGTGTTCTTCATGTGTACTACACCACTTGTCCTATAGCAGTGTCTAGTGTTCTTCATGTGTACTACACCACTTGTCCTGTAGCAGTGTCTAGTGTTCTTCATGTGTACTACACCACTTGTCCTATAGCAGTGTCTAGTGTTCTTCATGTGTACTACACCACTTGTCCTGTAGCAGTGTCTAGTGTTCTTCATGTGTACTACACCACTTGTCCTGTAGCAGTGTCTAGTGTTCTTCATGTGTACTACACCACTTGTCCTATAGCAGTGTCTAGTGTTCTTCATGTGTACTACACCACTTGTCCTGTAGCAGTGTCTAGTGTTCTTCATGTGTACTACACCACTTGTCCTGTAGCAGTGTCTAGTGTTCTTCATGTGTACTACACCACTTGTCCTATAGCAGTGTCTAGTGTTCTTCATGTGTACTACACCACTTGTCCTATAGCAGTGTCTAGTGTTCTTCATGTGTACTACACCAGAGTGAATATCACACTGACCCAAGCAACATCATCATTCAACTCTTTTATTTTGATGCTTAATGTATTTACAGCTGAATTCAGACAAGCAACAAACACACACACACACACACACACACACACACACACACACACACACACACACACACACACACACACACACACACACACACACACACACACACACACACACACACACACACACACACACACACACACACACACACACACAGGCCTTCCACTGGCAAGGAATGTGCAGGGCTGATTTCAGAATCACATGGTTTGGACTATACAGTCTTCAATTACAAATTGTGTGACATGTTTCTACTATTCCTTCCTCTCGTTTGGAGTTGTGTCTCGCATGGCAGTTGCAAGTGATGATGTCACCCTGAACGCAGTCCAGCTGTGCCCATGAGGCCCTGAAGTTAGGACAGGAAGGGCAGAACATGGATGGAAAAGAGTACCATGCATACAGGTAGACCATAACAGACCATGCATTCACCCAAAAGGCCATGCAGACAAACACATGGACTAAAGCTGAGGAGGCTTGTGGGAGGAGCTATAGGCTTATTGTAATGGCTGGAATGGAATAAATGGAACGTAGTCAAACATGTGGTCTCCATATGTTTGATGCGTTTGATACCGCTCCATCATTCCATTCTACCCATTATAATGAGCCTGTCCTCCCATAGCTCCTCCGACCAGCCTCCTCTGGACCAGAGCCATAGAGGCACTCATCAAAGCCCATTGGCAGGGAGGGTGGAGTGTGGTTGGTGGGGGGGGTTCGTTCATGGAGGTCCCTGATTGGTCTCAGACTGAGGGGGGGACAGGATCTTCTTTTTTTCCTGGTTCAGTGGTCGTGTTGAGGGCCACGTCCTGTTTCAGCTCCTTCCCTGGCTCCATAGTCCTACATGTCAGAGGGCACAGGCAGTCCGACTCATCAATGGAACTACATGGCATAAAAGATCATTGATCCTGCTGTATGTCATACTCCCCCTGTTTGCACTGTATTTTGTAGAAGTTTACTCAACCATCCAGCAGAGTGATACACTAAATAACTGCATGAATTTGTTCTTGTTGGGAAACATCCCAATGGCAGGTCTATGTGTAAATGAACCAAATGACAACAATGGATAATGGTAGGGAGACGACTGACTTACAGACAGACAGACAGACAGACAGACAGACAGACAGACAGACAGACAGACAGACAGACAGACAGACAGACAGACTGAAAGACAGACTGAAAGACAGACTGACTGACTGACAGAGACAGACAGACTAAAAATAAAATGAAGAAAAGTCAACAAATGAAATAAAGTCATAATCTATTATAATAATAATTCATAGGCTTCAAAGTACAGTAAAAGTCCAAGTAAACAACGAGCGAGGAGTAATGCCTGGTGAATGTTTTGGAGGGAATGATGGAGTGAACGGATCAATGACTCAACAGAGGAGTGTGACGTAGAAACCCACTGGGCACAGACCACGTTCCACGTCGACGTGGAAACAACATTGATTCAACCCGTGTGTGCCCAGTGGGAAGTTACAGCATTAAAAAGCTATTGAGAGGGAGAAAATGTGCTATATTAGTACAACACTGGATTTAAAGACACAACAATCTACTTTAAACAAATGAGTTGTGAAATTTCAGAGAATAACAGGATTACAGGAATGGATTAGGATTCTTTAGGATAACACGTGATGTTGGAATTTCGAGTCCCAGTCCAAAAAACAACTCCTAGACCACCTTGGTGTTTGCAGATCTTAAGGAATTAGATTAGTAAGTAAAATGGCTAAAAGTAAAACGAGCTCAATTGAGCCCAATTTTAACGATACATCTACGCGCTTTCTTCAGATCTGGAGGCTACACACCAAAGTTTAGGGGTGCTAGGAGTTATCTCTAGCCAGGGACAGAAGGCAGATGATGGGGAGTAGAATCAGGGATTTGGGTTAAAGGGGTGAAGGTCAAAGGTCATAATCTGATTGGTGACCTGGGCACGGGGGCGGGCCGGACACTGGGCAGGACGTCCCAGCTAGAGGTGGAGCTGTTGTGATGAAAACACAGTGTCATTTGACCAGGAAACACAAACGATCACATCACAGACAGACACAATCATGTTAAAAGGGCAACAATCATGCCCCGAACCGACCCTTTATCATTTTCCTCTGCACGTTTTCTAGATGTGAAATAATGAGATAGTTATTGGCAGTATGGTGTGGGCTGGGTGAACATTTGCCATATTCCTTACACCTAGCCAATCATCTCAGCTCTTTAGTCTCATTCCTAACCATGTGTCTTTAGCATTAAGCCTGGCAAGCGAGGCTGTTGGTTCTAAATCTAAAGTGCATAATGTAGGGACAAAGGGTCGATTAAGAAGTGAGCAATTATCACACAGTCAGAGCAACAATCAGATGGTAGAGGATGAAGTTGCCCCTGATCACTGATCTAAGGTCAGTTTTTTGTTTTGACCTCATGGTTAACGGTTAGGATTGGATTAACAAACCGATCCTAGATATGAGCACATAGGCCAGGGAATCTACCAATCACTGGTGGTTAACATAGTAATGTTATTTTTGATCAGGGTTGGAATTACACATTGACTCTAGGAGGTACACTGATGGGGGTGCCCACGTTGATGTTTTCTTTTTTTACAATTCAAGGGGTGCCAAAACACTTTTGGGGAGAAACTTTTAGTATAGGCGTGGCTAGCATCTCCAGACATCCCTGTAATTAGAACCCTGTCACAGAGAACACTGGCAGTAGTATTCATTTGGTTTATGAACATGTAGTATTGGACATGGAAGCAGTAGGTATCAGGTATTATGGAGGATTCCACCTGTTTACCAAGACCCTTTCATTAAGCAGGTGTTTGAAAAATCTGCCCAGAGAAATGTGAAGATTGAGACACCAAGAACAAAAAGAAACTCAGGACATTTTGGATCAAATCATACCACAGGTAACCAGGTAACCAGTACAACAAAAATCTGGTTGACCATACTGTTTTCTACTTCAGATAACTCTGTAGTTGTCACGCCCTGGCCATAGAGAGGCTTTTATTCTCTATTTTGGTTAGGCCAGGGTGTGACTAGGGTGGGCATTCTACTTTCTTTATTTCTATGTTTTCTAGTTCTTTGTGTTTGGCCGGGTGTGGTTCTCAAACAGAGGCAGCTGTCTATCGTTGTCTCTGATTGAGAATCATACTTAGGTGACCTTTTCCCCACCTGGGTTTGTGGGTAGTTATTTTTTGTTTTGTGTTTCTGCACCTGACAGAACTGTTCGTTGTTGTTTTGCTCTTTGTTATTTTGTTCAAGTGTTTTTTGAAAATAAATCATGAACACTTACCACGCTGTGCTTTGGTCCACTCCCTATTCTTTTAACGGCCGTAACAGAACTACCCACCACCAACGGACCAAGCAGCGTGGTAAGGATGAGCAGTGGGTAATGGACTCCTGGACATGGGAGGAAATCCTGGACGGGAAAGGACCATGGAGGCAGGCTGGGGAGTATTGCCATCCACGGGAGGAACTGGAAGCAGTGACAGATGAGAGGCAGCGTTATGAGGGAACACGGCTGGCAAGGAAGCCCGAGAGGCAGCCCCCTAAAAATATTTGGGGGGGGGGGCACACAGGGAGTGTGGCAGAGTCAGGTAGGAGACCTGAGCCAACTCCCCGGGCTTACTGTGGCGGGCGTCGTACTGGTCAGGTACCGTGTTATGCGGTGGAGCGCATAGTGTCTCCAGTACGCATTCTTAGCCCGGTGCGCTACATCCCAGCTCCCCGCATCTGCCGGGCTAGGGTGAGCATCCAGCCAGGAAGGATTGTGCCAGATCTGCTCTCCAGACCTCCAGTACGTCTCTACGGCCCAGAATATCCTGCGCCGGCTCTGCGCACTGTGTCTCCAGTGCGTCTGCACAGCCCAGTGTGTCCTGTGCCTGTGCCCCGCACATGCCGGGCCAAAGTCACCATCCAGCCAGGACGGGTTGTGCAGGCTCCTAGCTCAAGACCTCCAGTGCGCCTCCACAGCCCAGTGTATCCGCTGCCTCTGCCAAGGACAGGACTTCTTGTATGTCTCTCCAGCCTGGTGAGGCCTGCACCAAGAACTAATCCTCTTGCATGTCTCCCCAGCCTGGTGAGCCCTGTAGCAGCTCCACGTACCAGACTGCCCATACGTCTCCTCCCTCCAGTGATGATCCATGGCAAGAAGCCTCCAGTGATGATCCATGGCAAGAAGCCTCCAGTGATGATCCATGGCACGAAGCCTCTAGTGATGATCCATGGCACGAAGCCTCCAGTGATGATCCATGGCACAAAGCCTCCAGTGATGATTCATGGCACGAAGCCTCCAGTGATGATCCATGGTACGAAGCCTCCAGTGATGATCCATGGCAAGAAGCCTCCAGTGATGATCCATGGTACGAAGCCTCCAGTGATGATCCATGGCAAGAAGCCTCCAGTGATGATCCATGGCACGAAGCCTCCAGTGATGATCCATGGCACAAAGCCTCCAGTGATGATTCATGGCACGAAGCCTCCAGTGATGATCCATGGTACGAAGCCTCCAGTGATGATCCATAGCACAAAGCCTCCAGTGATGATCCATGGCACGAAGCCTCCAGTGATGATCCATGGCAAGAAGCCTCCAGTGATGATCCATGGCACGAAGCCTCCAGTGATGATCCATGGCAGGAAGCCTCCAGTGTGGAGTCAGGGCACAAAACCTCCAACGACGGCCTCCAATCCGGAGCCTCCAGTGACGGTCTCCAGTCAAGGGGCCTCCAGCAACGAGGGTGGCCAGTCCGGGGCCCGCAGCAAATGAGGGTGGCCAGTCCGGGGCCCGCAGCAAATGAGGGTGCCCAGTCCGGGGCCCGCTGCAAATGAGGGTGCCCAGTCCGGGGCCCGCAGCAAATGAGGGTGCCCAGTCCGGGGCCCGCAGCAAATGAGGGTGCCCAGTCCGGGGCCCGCTGCAAATGAGTGTGCCCAGTCCGGGGCCCGCAGCAAATGAGGTTGCCCAGTCCGGGGCCCGCAGCAATGAGGGTGCCCAGTCCGGGGCCCGCAGCAAATTAGCGTGCCCAGTCCGAGGCCCGCAGCAAACGAGGTTGCCCAGTCTGGGGCCCGCAGCAATGAGGGTGCCCAGTCCGGGGCCCGCTACGAGGGTCCCCGCACCAGAGGCGCCACCAAGGTGGGGGGAGCCAGAGGCGGAGGGGGGTCTACGTCCCGCATCAGAGCCACCGCTGTAAAGGAAGCCCACCCAGACCCTCCCCTTTAGAGTCAGGTTTTGCGGCCGGAGTCCGGTACTGTCACGCCCTGGCCATAGAGAGGCTTTTATTCCCTATTTTGGTTAGGCCAGGGTATGACTAGGGTGGGCATTCTAGTTTCTTTATTTCTATGTTTTCTAGTTCTTTGTGTTTGGCCGGGTGTGGTTCTCAAACAGAGGCAGCTGTCTATCGTTGTCTCTGATTGAGAATCATACTTAGGTGACCTTTTCCCCACCTGGGTTTGTGGGTAGTTATTTTTTGTTTTGTGTTTCTGCACCTGACAGAACTGTTCGTTGTTGTTTTGCTCTTTGTTATTTTGTTCATGATTTATTTTCAAAAAAACACTTGAACACTTACCACCCTGTGCTTTGGTCCACTCCCTCTTCTTTTAACGGCCGTAACAGTAGTTGGTTTAATCAGAAACAGAATAGCCCTCAGGCAGGCTAGTAAGCTAAGAAACCCCATTTAACAGCTCAGTGCCTTACCGTATAGTCTTCACTATGAAGCGAATGATGACAGCCACACCAACACAGCCACACAGAGCTCCTATTACTATCGCTGTGATCTCTCCTGAGACAGACAGAGAAATATTCCAACTAGTACATCAAACATGAAAAGATAGCCATTGACCAGAGGCCTACTCTAATAATGAATCAGCTATGAAGGTCCACATCTTACCGGCAGTGTACACCTTCACTGATTCTGCAAGTGGGAAAAGGGATATGTTATTTAGAGATTGTCTTATTACCTGTACCTCTGTCATAAGGCCTACATAATAACAGGCTTGACATGATCATAACGGTTTGACATGATCGTGATGTCATGACAGAGGGTTCATGTAAAAATACTGCTGTGCTACTTTGTTTATGCAGTCGATAATTCAGTTGGAATTAATGTTCAATCAACATCTAGTAGAACTACAGGGAAATGATCATATGTCTACAGTGTGTTCTGTAGTCTTTGGAATGAGTGTTGTCTACCAGTAGAACTACAGGTAAATGATCATATGTCTACAGTGTGTTCTGTAGTCTTTGGAATGAGTGTTGTCTACCAGTAGAACTACAGGTAAATGATCATATGTCTACAGTGTGTTCTGTAGTCTTTGGAATGAGTGTTGTCTACCAGTAGAACTACAGGTAAATGATCATACGTCTACAGTGTGTTCTGTAGTCTTTGGAATGAGTGTTGTCTACCAGTAGAACTACAGGTAAATGATCATATGTCTACAGTGTGTTCTGTAGTCTTTGGAATGAGTGTTGTCTACCAGTAGAACTACAGGTAAATGATCATATGTCTACAGTGTGTTCTGTAGTCTTTGGAATGAGTGTTGTCTACCAGTAGAACTACAGGTAAATGATCATATGTCTACAGTGTGTTCTGTAGTCTTTGGAATGAGTGTTGTCTACCAGTAGAACTACAGGTAAATGATCATAGAATGAGTGTTGTCTACCAGTAGAACTACAGGTAAATGATCATACGTCTACAGTGTGTTCTGTAGTCTTTGGAATGAGTGTTGTCTACCAGTAGAACTACAGGTAAATGATCATACGTCTACAGTGTGTTCTGTAGTCTTTGGAATGAGTGTTATCCACGGGAGGCTGGTGGTACCTTAATTGGGGAGGATGGGCGGAATGGAATGATATCAAACACACATTCACTCCACCCCAGCCATTATTATGAGCCGTCCTCCTCTCACCAGCCTCCTATGGTGTTGTCATAGGCCACCCTATCAGTTTTTCACAAATTCTTTCTCCTTTGTCTGTGTTCCGCTCTCTCTCTTGCTCTCCCTTTCTCCTTTTCTCGCTCTCCCTTTCTCTCTCTCTCTCTCTCTCTCTTTCTTTCTTTCTTTCTTTCTTTCTTTCTTTCTTTCTTTCTTTCTCACTCTCCCTCTCTCTCCCTCTCTTGTCATGTGACAACAACAGTGTCAGTGTTTAGAGAAGAGATGTTGCAAAAACGAATCAGCCACCTCGTAAACAGAGCTCCCCCTCATTTACAGCTCCTCTTTCTCTTCCCCACTACCCCTCTCTCTCTATCTCTCTCTTTCTCTCTATCACTCCCTCAAATCCCCCCCTCTCTCTTTTCCTCTGTCCCGCCCCCTCTATCCCTCTATCTCTATCTCTCCCTCTATCTCTTTCACAGTCAGTAACCCTTGACATTCCCACAGTTCTCACCACATTCCTCTCTTTAGTGTTTAACGCTAGCCTTCCTCCACATGTCCACCCCGAGAGCCCCTCACCGTGTCCACTAATACTGTTTGGTGAAATGTTATTAGTGGTCACGGTACAAGGCTAGCCCGCCCCATGCCCTTCCTGCTGATGCTGCTGTTAGCTACGAGGCTAGCCCGCCCCATGCCCTTCCTGCTGATGCTGCTGTTAGCTACGAGGCTAGCCCGCCCCATGCCCTTCCTGCTGATGCTGCTGTTAGCTACGAGGCTAGCCCGCCCCATGCCCTTCCTGCTGATGCTGCTGTTAGCTACGAGGCTAGCCCGCCCCATGCCCTTCCTGCTGATGCTGCTGTTAGGTACGAGGCTAGCCCGCCCCATGCCCTTCCTGCTGATGCTGCTGTTAGCTACGAGGCTAGCCCGCCCCATGCCCTTCCTGCTGATGCTGCTGTTAGGTACGAGGCTGTTGGTTGTGTTAGAGAACCCCCCCCTCCCCCGACCTAATGGGAAGGATGAGAGGATGGTCCGGTCGTTAAGTGGTTGGGGTGTACGGTAGTTGTCCTGCATGACGACGCGGTCAGCGTCCTCCTTACTGGCATACAGCACTGTCTCCAGCTTCATCAGCTGAGGAAGAAGAGAGGACAGAGAGGAAGAGAAGAGGAAAGAGAGAAGTAAAGAGGGGAGGAAGAGAGGAAAGATGGTGAAGAGGAGGAAGACAGGAGGGAAGAGGGGGAGAAAAGAAGAGGAGGACATAGTGATGCTTTGAATTCAAGCATAAGTATATCACCATCACACACACACCACACACCTTCCCTCACCTGTGTGTGTGAGATTTTGACGGTCTCTGTGAAGAGGGTCCAGAGGACACTCTGGAAGCAGGGAGGAGTGGTGAGAGAGCCATTGTATCGGTAGTACCGCCCCAGGTCAGAGGGCAGGAGGGACTGGACATCAAAGGCTGGGATGGACACACTCTGACCTGACCACGGAGGAAGGAATGGAGGGGTGGATGGACAGATGAAAGTTAGAGGAGATGTACAGTGTTTGACTCCTGGGGGCATATAGTGGTGCTGTTTGGCACTTGCATAACAAATCAGATAATCCCCATAAACTACTGTAGTCATGTTAACATTGCTAGAAGGTAGCTGTATTAATAATGCTGATTGGTTAAGGTGTACTTTGATTAAGCTACCTGGGGCGGCAGGTAGCCTAGCGGTTAGAGTGTTGGACTAATAACCAAACATTTGCAAGATCCAATCCCCGAGCTGACAAGGTAAAAGTCTGTTGTTCTGCCCCTGAACAAGGCAGTTAACCCACTGTTCCCAGGCTGTCATTGAAAATAAGAATTTGTTCTCAACTGACTTGCCTGGTTAAATAAAGGTAAATAATAATTACCAGCTGTCTCACCTGCATGTCTGATGCGACCCAGGTAGTTGAGAATGTTCCAAAAGGCCTGGTTAGCCTCCTCACCTGTCTGACAGATCACACATCTTCCCTTTAGGTCAAGTGTGCAGGCTTTACTATACATTCACAAAGCCTTTCTTACTAATCTGGTGATGTGTACATTTTACAACTGAAGAAATAAAGCGTAAATAAAGGGAATTTGTAACCTATTGTAAAAATACAACTCTTTTGAAGTATGTAATGTCTCCAGTGGTTGATGTGACTGTCAGTTAGTTATGATGTAACAGTCCTACCTCTATGAGGACTCCCAGGACTGCCAGTCCATCCTGCTGGGTCATAGCCACTGACATGTTAGGGTACAGCTCTGAGTTGTAGTGCACCACATGCAGCTACACAGAGGGGGAACATGGTTAGTGTGTGTGTGTGTGTGTGTGTGTGTGTGTGTGTGTGTGTGTGTGTGTGTGTGTGTGTGTGTGTGTGTGTGTGTGTGTGTGTGTGTGTGTGTGTGTGGCAGTGTCTAATTTTTGGAAAATCCCCCTTGAGTTTGAATGAAAAGTGCTGCTACATTCATTTACATAGCGTTCAGATGGGAGAAAAAGAGAGTGAGTGAGGGAGAGGGAATGAGAGAGTGATAGAGAAAGGGAGGGGGGATATGCTGGCTCATTGAAACTCTTTGAGAGGGAGGGAGTAGGGGAGGGTGGAGAGATAAACACTAATTGTCTGTCTTTATGTAATAGTGTGTAACCAGAGCATGGAGCTTCTCCTTCATGTTTTCAAACTCTCACAAACTCTCTCTCTCTCTCTCTCTCTCTCTCTCTCTCTCTCTCTCTCTCTCTCTCTCTCTCTCTCTCTCATATACCCATTTTTGCAGATCCACTGCATGTTCTACATTCCCTTCACACAGAGAATTGGACAGTGTTTCAAGTTCCAAAAGTGTGTGTGTGTGTGTGTGTGTGTGTGTGTGTGTGTGTGTGTGTGTGTGTGTGTGTGTGTGTGTGTGTGTGTGTGTGTGTGTGTGTGTGTGTGTGTGTGTGTGTTTTTGGGGTACAGTAAATACACTGCTAACCTGAGAAGGTTGGTTCCCCTTCCTATGTATACTGTAGGTGTTTGAGAGGCTTTTATTTGACATGCTTTCTAATCCTGAAGTCTTTACAACAATTTCAATCAGATTTAATTCCACTCCCCAATTAATTAACATCATTCAAACACTTGTTCTCCAATAACCTTTATTTTCAAGTTTGTTTTCTCCTACTATGACTAGTGTTAACCAGATGAGCTAAGAGTCCAGATTGCTGTTTAGTGTTTCTGTATAATATTTAATGGGATTATAGTATGGTTTCTCAACTGAACAAACACACACACAGTCCCCTCAACAAACACACACACACACAGTCCCCTCAACAAACACACACACAGTCCCCTCAACAAACACACACACACACACACACAGTCCCCTCAACAAACACACACACAGTCCCCTCAACAAACACACACACAGTCCCCTCCAAACACACACACAGTCCCTCACCTCTGCAGCGGAGCTCTGACCGTTGATGGTGTGTTCGCTGCCCCCGGCCTCCGGGGCTCCATTGCCCCAGTGCAGGTGCATCTGGACGGCCGTGAACTGCCAGGGCAGCCCCCCTAAACCCATCCAGCCTGGGAGAGGAACCACCACTGTGATGGAGAGAAAGCATGGTTGCTGTAGTTACCTATATGTTGTTAGTGATGGAGTCAGCATGGTTGCTGTAGTTACCTGTATGTTGTTAGTGATGGAGTCAGCATGGTTGCTGTAGTTACCTGTATGTTGTTAGTGATGGAGTCAGAATGGTTGCTGTAGTTACCTGTATGTTGTTAGTGAAGGAGTCAGCATGGTTGCTGTAGTTACCTGTATGTTGTTAGTGATGGAGTCAGAATGGTTGCTGTAGTTACCTGTATGTTGTTAGTGATGGAGTCAGAATGGTTGCTGTAGTTACCTGTATGTTGTTAGTGAAGGAGTCAGCATGGTTGCTGTAGTTACCTGTATGTTGTTAGTGATGGAGTCAGAATGGTTGCTGTAGTTACCTGTATGTTGTTAGTGATGGAGTCAGCACGGTTGCTGTAGTTACCTGTATGTATGTTAGTGATGGAGTCAGAATGGTTGCTGTAGTTACCTGTATGTATGTTGTTAGTGATGGAGTCAGCATGGTTGCTGTAGTTACCTGTATGTATGTTGTTAGTGATGGAGTCAGCGTGGTTGCTGTAGTTACCTGTATGTATGTTGTTAGTGATGGAGTCAGCGTGGTTGCTGTAGTTACCTGTATGTATGTTGTTAGTGATGGCGTCAGAATGGTTGCTGTAGTTACCTGTATGTATGTTGTTAGTGATGGAGTCAGCATGGTTGCTGTAGTTACCTGTATGTATGTTAGTGATGGAGTCAGAATGGTTGCTGTAGTTACCTGTATGTATGTTGTTAGTGATGGAGTCAGCATGGTTGCTGTAGTTACCTGTATGTATGTTGTTAGTGATGGAGTCAGCATGGTTGCTGTAGTTACCTGTATGTTGTTAGTGATGGAGTCAGCACGGTTGCTGTAGTTACCTGTATGTATGTTAGTGATGGAGTCAGAATGGTTGCTGTAGTTACCTGTATGTATGTTGTTAGTGATGGAGTCAGCATGGTTGCTGTAGTTACCTGTATGTATGTTGTTAGTGATGGAGTCAGTGTGGTTGCTGTAGTTACCTGTATGTATGTTGTTAGTGATGGAGTCAGCATGGTTGCTGTAGTTACCTGTATGTATGTTGTTAGTGATGGCGTCAGAATGGTTGCTGTAGTTACCTGTATGTTGTTAGTGATGGAGTCAACATGGTTGCTGTAGTTACCTGTATGTATGTTGTTAGTGATGGAGTCAGCATGGTTGCTGTAGTTACCTGTATGTATGTTGTTAGTGATGGAGTCAGCATGGTTGCTGTAGTTACCTGTATGTTGTTAGTGATGGAGTCAACATGGTTGCTGTAGTTACCTGTATGTATGTTGTTAGTGATGGAGTCAGCATGGTTGCTGTAGTTACCTGTATGTTGTTAGTGATGGAGTCAGCATGGTTGCTGTAGTTACCTGTATGTTGTTAGTGATGGAGTCAACATGGTTGCTGTAGTTACCTGTATGTATGTTGTTAGTGATGGAGTCAGCATGGTTGCTGTAGTTACCTGTATGTTGTTAGTGATGGCGTCAGCATGGTTGCTGTAGTTACCTGTATGGCTGTTGTTAGTGATGGAGTCAGCGTGGTTGCTGTAGTTACCTGTATGTATGTTGTTAGTGATGGAGTCAGCATGGTTGCTGTAGTTACCTGTATGTATGTTGTTAGTGATGGCGTCAGAATGGTTGCTGTAGTTACCTGTATGTATGTTGTTAGTGATGGAGTCAGAATGGTTGCTGTAGTTACCTGTATGTATGTTGTTAGTGATGGAGTCAGCATGGTTGCTGTAGTTACCTGTATGTATGTTAGTGATGGAGTCAGAATGGTTGCTGTAGTTACCTGTATGTATGTTGTTAGTGATGGAGTCAGCATGGTTGCTGTAGTTACCTGTATGTATGTTGTTAGTGATGGAGTCAGCGTGGTTGCTGTAGTTACCTGTATGTATGTTGTTAGTGATGGAGTCAGCATGGTTGCTGTAGTTACCTGTATGTATGTTGTTAGTGATGGCGTCAGAATGGTTGCTGTAGTTACCTGTATGTTGTTAGTGATGGAGTCAGAATGGTTGCTGTAGTTACCTGTATGTTGTTAGTGAAGGAGTCAGCATGGTTGCTGTAGTTACCTGTATGTTGTTAGTGATGGAGTCAGAATGGTTGCTGTAGTTACCTGTATGTTGTTAGTGATGGAGTCAGAATGGTTGCTGTAGTTACCTGTATGTTGTTAGTGAAGGAGTCAGCATGGTTGCTGTAGTTACCTGTATGTTGTTAGTGATGGAGTCAGAATGGTTGCTGTAGTTACCTGTATGTTGTTAGTGATGGAGTCAGCACGGTTGCTGTAGTTACCTGTATGTATGTTAGTGATGGAGTCAGAATGGTTGCTGTAGTTACCTGTATGTATGTTGTTAGTGATGGAGTCAGCATGGTTGCTGTAGTTACCTGTATGTATGTTGTTAGTGATGGAGTCAGCGTGGTTGCTGTAGTTACCTGTATGTATGTTGTTAGTGATGGAGTCAGCGTGGTTGCTGTAGTTACCTGTATGTATGTTGTTAGTGATGGCGTCAGAATGGTTGCTGTAGTTACCTGTATGTATGTTGTTAGTGATGGAGTCAGCATGGTTGCTGTAGTTACCTGTATGTATGTTAGTGATGGAGTCAGAATGGTTGCTGTAGTTACCTGTATGTATGTTGTTAGTGATGGAGTCAGCATGGTTGCTGTAGTTACCTGTATGTATGTTGTTAGTGATGGAGTCAGCATGGTTGCTGTAGTTACCTGTATGTTGTTAGTGATGGAGTCAGCACGGTTGCTGTAGTTACCTGTATGTATGTTAGTGATGGAGTCAGAATGGTTGCTGTAGTTACCTGTATGTATGTTGTTAGTGATGGAGTCAGCATGGTTGCTGTAGTTACCTGTATGTATGTTGTTAGTGATGGAGTCAGTGTGGTTGCTGTAGTTACCTGTATGTATGTTGTTAGTGATGGAGTCAGCATGGTTGCTGTAGTTACCTGTATGTATGTTGTTAGTGATGGCGTCAGAATGGTTGCTGTAGTTACCTGTATGTATGTTGTTAGTGATGGAGTCAGCATGGTTGCTGTAGTTACCTGTATGTATGTTAGTGATGGAGTCAGAATGGTTGCTGTAGTTACCTGTATGTATGTTGTTAGTGATGGAGTCAGCATGGTTGCTGTAGTTACCTGTATGTATGTTGTTAGTGATGGAGTCAGCGTGGTTGCTGTAGTTACCTGTATGTATGTTGTTAGTGATGGAGTCAGCATGGTTGCTGTAGTTACCTGTATGTATGTTGTTAGTGATGGCGTCAGAATGGTTGCTGTAGTTACATGTATGTATGTTGTTAGTGATGGAGTCAGCATGGTTGCTGTAGTTACCTGTATGTATGTTGTTAGTGATGGAGTCAGCATGGTTGCTGTAGTTACCTGTATGTATGTTGTTAGTGATGGCGTCAGCATGGTTGCTGTAGTTACCTGTATGTTGTTAGTGATGGAGTCAGCATGGTTGCTGTAGTTACCTGTATGTATGTTAGTGATGGAGTCAGCGTGGTTGCTGTAGTTACCTGTATGTATGTTGTTAGTGATGGAGTCAGCATGGTTGCTGTAGTTACCTGTATGTATGTTGTTAGTGATGGAGTCAGCATGGTTGCTGTAGTTACCTGTATGTATGTTGTTAGTGATGGAGTCAGCGTGGTTGCTGTAGTTACCTGTATGTATGTTGTTAGTGATGGAGTCAGCATGGTTGCTGTAGTTACCTGTATGTATGTTGTTAGTGATGGAGTCAGCATGGTTGCTGTAGTTACCTGTATGTATGTTGTTAGTGATGGAGTCAGCATGGTTGCTGTAGTTACCTGTATGTATGTTGTTAGTGATGGAGTCAGCATGGTTGCTGTAGTTACCTGTATGTATGTTGTTAGTGATGGAGTCAGCATGGTTGCTGTAGTTACCTGTATGTATGTTGTTAGTGATGGCGTCAGAATGGTTGCTGTAGTTACCTGTATGTATGTTGTTAGTGATGGAGTCAGAATGGTTGCTGTAGTTACCTGTATGTTGTTAGTGATGGAGTCAGCATGGTTGCTGTAGTTACCTGTATGTATGTTGTTAGTGATGGAGTCAGAATGGTTGCTGTAGTTACCTGTATGTATGTTGTTAGTGATGGAGTCAGCATGGTTGCTGTAGTTACCTGTATGTTGTTAGTGATGGAGTCAGAATGGTTGCTGTAGTTACCTGTATGTATGTTGTTAGTGATGGAGTCAGAATGGTTGCTGTAGTTACCTGTATGTATGTTGTTAGTGATGGAGTCAGCATGGTTGCTGTAGTTACTTGTATGTATGTTGTTAGTGATGGAGTCAGCATGGTTGCTGTAGTTACCTGTATGTATGTTGTTAGTGATGGAGTCAGCATGGTTGCTGTAGTTACCTGTATGTTGTTAGTGATGGAGTCAGCATGGTTGCTGTAGTTACCTGTATGTTGTTAGTGATGGAGTCAGCATGGTTGCTGTAGTTACCTGTATGTATGTTGTTAGTGATGGAGTCAGCATGGTTGCTGTAGTTACCTGTATGTTGTTAGTGATGGAGTCAACATGGTTGCTGTAGTTACCTGTATGTTGTTAGTGATGGAGTCAGCATGGTTGCTGTAGTTACCTGTATGTTGTTAGTGATGGAGTCAGCATGGTTGCTGTACTTACCTTTCTGTTGTTAGTGATGGAGTCAGCATGGTTGCTGTACTTACCTTTCTGTTGTTAGTGATGGAGTCAGCATGGTTGCTGTACTTACCTTTCTGTTGTTAGTGATGGAGTCAACATGGTTGCTGTAGTTACCTGTATGTTGTTAGTGATGGAGTCAGCATGGTTGCTGTAGTTACCTGTATGTTGTTAGTGATGGAGTCAGTAAGGTTGCTGTACTTACCTTTCTGTTGTAAGTGATGGAGTCAGCATGGTTGCTGTAGTTACCTGTATGTATGTTGTTAGTGATGGAGTCAGCATGGTTACTGTAGTTACCTGTATGTTGTTAGTGATGGAGTCAGCATGGTTGCTGTAGTTACTTGTATGTATGTTGCCACGTTGCCAGCATGGTTGCTGTACTTACCTTTCTGTTGTAAGTGATGGAGTCAGCATGGTTGCTGTACTTACCTTTCTGTTGTAAGTGATGGAGTCAGCATGGTTGCTGTACTTACCTTTCTGTTGTAAGTGATGGAGTCAGCATGGTTGCTGTAGTTACCTGTATGGCTGTTGTTAGTGATGGAGTCAGCAAGGTTGCTGTACTTACCTTTCTGTTGTAAGTGATGGACTCAGCATGGTTACAGTACTTACCTTTCTGTTGTAAGTGATGGAGTCAGCATGGTTGCTGTAGTTACCTGTATGTATGTTGTTAGTGATGGAGTCAGCATGGTTACTGTAGTTACCTGTATGTTGTTAGTGATGGAGTCAGCATGGTTGCTGTAGTTACCTGTATGTTGTTAGTGATGGAGTCAGCATGGTTACTGTAGTTACCTGTATGTTGTTAGTGATGGAGTCAGCATGGTTGCTGTAGTTACCTGTATGTCCGTTGTTGTAGAGGCTGAAGGGTTTGTTGCCGTGCTGGCTATAACCGAGGGGGGTAAGAGGGCCCAGGCTGGGGTCATACTGGGTCTGGACCGTTGCCACGTCAACCGGAGACTGGGCCTTACCACCACAGTCTGGGAAGTAATCCGCCCACTTGGACTGGCCTACTGAACCTGAGGGGGAGGAGAAGGGAAGAGAGTGACCAAAACATGACACATCTTGTGACTCTCTGTCAGTGACACACATTAAGCATGGCCAGTCAGTCAGCAGGCCTTTTCTTTTGTAACATTTCATATTGACCTCTTGACCCTTTTCTGTGGAAAACAAAAGATAAGTTGGGGATCATCCTCTCTTTCACACTCCCCTGCTATACTTTCTTTTTTTTTTTTACTAGGCATGTCAGTAAAGAACACATTCTTATTTTCAATGACGGCCTAGGAACGGCTGTTCAGGGGCAGAACGACAGAGTTGTACCTTGTCAGCTCGGGAATTCGAAATTGCAACCTTTTGGTTACTAGTCCAACGCTCTAACTTCTAGGCTACCCTGCCGACCCACCTGACCTTCTCTGACTAATGACTAATGAGCATCATCACCCTTACGAACACACACCCAGACACACAACACACACACATACAGTGAGGGAAAAAAGTATTTAGTCAGCCACCAATTGTGCAAGGTCTCCCACTTAAAAAGACGAGAGAGGCCTGTAATTTTCATCATAGGTGCACTTCAACTATGACAGACAAAATGAGGGAAAAAAATCTAGAAAATCACATTGTAGGATTTTTAATGAATTTATTTGCAAATTATGGTGGAAAATAAGTATTTGGTCAATAACAAAAGTTTATCTCAATACTTTGTTATATACCCTTTGTTGGCAATGACAGAGGTCAAACGTTTTCTGTAAGTCTTCACAAGGTTTTCACACACTGCTGCTGGTATTTTGCCATTCCTCCATGCAGATCTCCTCTAGAGCAGTGATGTTTTGGGGCTGTTGCTGGGCAACACGGACTTTCAACTCCCTCCAAAGATTTTCTATGGGGTTGAGATCTGGAGACTGGCTAGGCCACTCCAGGACCTTGAAATGCTTCTTACGAAGCCACTCCTTCGTTGCCCGGGCGGTGTTTTTGGGATCATTGTCATGCTGAAAGACCCAGTCACGTTTCATCTTCAATGCCCTTACTGATGGAAGGAGGTTTTCACTCAAAATCTCACGATACATGACCCCATTCATTCTTTCCTTTACACGGATCAGTCGTCCTGGTCCCTTTGCAGAAAAACATCCCCAAAGCATGATGTTTCCACCCCCATGCTTCACAGTAGGTATGGTGTTATTTGGATGCAACTCAGCATTCTTTGTCCTCCAAACATGACGAATTGAGTTTTTACCAAAAAGGTGTATTTTGGTTTCATCTGACCATATGACATTCTCCCAATCTTCTTCTGGATCATCCAAATGCTCTCTAGCAAACTTCAGACGGGCCTGGACATGTACTGGCTTAAGCAGGGGGACACGTCTGGCACTGCAGGATTTGAGTCCCTGGCGGCGTAGTGTGTTACTGATGGTAGGCTTTGTTACTTTGGTCCCAGCTCTCTGCAGGTCATTCACTAGGTCCCCCCGTGTGGTTCTGGGATTTTTGCCCACTGTTCTTGTGATCATTTTGACCCCACGGGGTGAGATCTTGCGTGGAGCCCCAGATCGAGTGAGATTATCAGTGGTCTTGTATGTCTTCCATTTCCTAATAATTGCTCCCACAGTTGATTTATTCAAACCAAGCTGATTACCTATTGCAGATTCAGTCTTCCCAGCCTGGTGCAGGTCTACAATTTTGTTTCTAGTGTCCTTTGACAGCTCTTTGGTCTTGACCATAGTGGAGTTTGGAGTGTGACTGTTTGAGGTTGTGGACAGGTGTCTTTTATACTGATAACAAGTTCAAACAGGTCCCATTAATACAGGTAACAAGTGGAGGACAGAGGGGCCTCTTAAAGAAGAAGTTACAGGTCTGTGAGAGCCAGAAATCTTGCTTGTTTGTAGGTGACCAAATACTTATTTTCCACCATAATTTGCAAATAAATTCATTAAAAATCCTACAATGTGATTTTCTGGATATTTTGTCTGTCATAGTTGAATGTACCTATGATGAAAATTACAGACCTCTCTCATCTTTTTAAGTGGGAGAACTTGCACAATTGGTGGCTGACTAAATACGGTTTTGCCCCACTGTATACGTTACATACACAAACACACTTACACACACACACACACACACACACACACACACACACACACACACACACACACACACACACACACACACACACACACACACACACACACACACACACACACACACACACACACACACACACACATACACACACACACACGCACAGACTCACATCATTATCCAAGAAACCCTAGACCCACTCCAATTTGCATACCGCACCAACAGATCCACAAAAGATGCAATCTCTATTGCACTCCACACTGCCCTTTCCCACCTGGACAAAAGGAACACCTATGTGAGAATGCTGTTCATTGACTACAGCTCAGCGTTCAACACCACAGTGCCCTCAAAGCTCATCACTAAGCTAACGACCCTGGGACTAAACACCTCACTTTGCAACTGGATCCTAGACTTACTGACAGGCCGCCCCCAGTTGGTAAGGATAGGTAACAACACATCCGCCACGCTGATCCTAAACACAGGGGACCCTCAGGGGTGCGTGCTCAGTCCCCTCCTGTATTCCCTGTTCACTCATGACTGCACGGCCAGGCACAACTCCAACACCATCATTCAGTTTGCTGATGACACAACAGTGGTAGGCCTGATCACCGACAACGATGAGACAGCCTATAGGGAGAAGGTCACAGACCTGGCATTGTGGTGCCAGGACAACAACCTCTCCTTCAAAGTGATCAAGACAAAGGAGATGATTGTGGACTACAGGAAAAAGAGGACTGAGCACGGCCCCATTCTCATCGACGGGGCTGTAGGGGAACAGGTTGAGAGCTTCAAATTCCTTGGTGTCCACATCACCAACAAACTAACATGGTCCAAACACATCAAGACAGTTGTGAAGTGGGCACGACAAAACCTATTCCCCCTCAGGAGACTGAAAAGATTTGGCATGGGTCCTCAGATCCTCAAAAGTTTCTACAGCTGTGCCATCGAGAGCATCCTGATGGGTTGCATCACTGCCTGTTATGGCAACTGCTCGGCTTCCGACCGCGAGGCACTACAGAGTGTAGTGTGTACGGCCCAGTACATCACTGCCTGTTATGGCAACTGCTCGGCTTCCGACCGCGAGGCACTACAGAGTGTAGTGTGTACGGCCCAGTACATCACTGCCTGTTATGGCAACTGCTCGGCTTCCGACCGCGAGGCACTACAGAGGGTAGTGTGTACGGCCCAGTACATCACTGGACCTCTATACCAGGCGGTGTCAGAGGAAGGCCCTAAACATTGTCAAAGACTCCATCCACCCCAGTCATAGACTGTCCTCTCTGCTACCGCACGGCAGGTGGTGCCGGAGTGCCAAGTCTAGGTCCAAGAGGCTTCTAAACAGCTTCTACCACCAAGCCATAAGACTCCTGAACAGCTAATCAAATGTCTACCCAGGCTAATTGGACCCCCCCCCCCCACGCTGCTGCTACTATGTTATTAGCGATGCATTTTCAGGATAAAATATAAACGGAATGGAGCTAAGCACAGGCAAAATCCTAGAGGGAAATGTATTTTAGTCTGCTTTCCACCAGACACTGGGAGACAATAACCTAGATAACCTAAAACACAAGGTCAAATCTACAGAATCTTAGAGTTGCTTACCAAGAAGACAGTAAATGTTCCTGAGTGGCCTAGATACCGTTTTGACTTAAATCTACTTGAAAATGGTTGTCAAGCAATGATCAACAAACAATTTGACAGAGCTTTAAGAATTTGAAAAGAATAATGGGCAAATGTTGCACAATCCAGGTGTGGAAAGCTCTTAGAGACTTACCCAGAAACACTCACAGCTGTAATCGCTGCCAAAGGTGCTTCTACAAAGTATTGACTCAATACTTATATAAATGAGATATTTCTGTATTTCATTTTCAATAAATTTGCAACAATTTCTTAAAACATGTTTTCACTTTTTCATTATGGGGTATTATTATGTTTAGATGGGTGGGAAAAAAAATATTTCATCCTTTTTGAATTCAGGCTGTAACACAACAAAATTTGGAATATTTCAAGAGGTATGAATACTTTCTGAAGGTAGCATTGCACTTTCATGTACTGTAACATACTTTTGTCCAGCTAATAGCCTAACCACCGGTCAAGCAATATTATGGTCGAAAAGTTCAAATCGTGTTGCTGCAGGATTACTATGCTACAACAATACTGGTCAAATTAAGATCCTACATCTGTATGGAGTATCAGAATGTTAGAATACTGGCTGTGTGTGTGTGTGTGTGTGTGTGTGTGTGTGTGTGTGTGTGTGTGTGTGTGTGTGTGTGTGTGTGTGTGTGTGTGTGTGTGTGTGTGTGTGTGTGTGAGAGAGAGTGTGTATACCAGAGTGTAAAGTCAGTGGTCAGTCATGCGTGCATGATGAGGTGGTGTATTATATTCACAGTGGTGCGCGCGCACACACACACACACACACACACACACACACACACACACACACACACACACACACACACACACACACACACACACACACACACACACACACACATCCTTCCTCATTACTAATTGGAGGGGAGAGAGAAAGTGGAGCAGAGAGAGGGAGACTGATGGGGCACAGAGAGACATTCTTGGAACAGAGAGAAAGAGAGAGACAGGGGTAGAGGGGATTCAGACTAGAGAGACTGAGGGAAAACAGGAGAATGGGTCGGAGAGGGGGAATAATAAAAGGACATGTAGAGAATGGAACATCTGAAAAAGAGAGTGACAAGCAAGAGGAAGATTTTGAATGTGAGAGTAGTCAGAACAGAGGAGAGGGGTGATGGTAGTAAAGGACAGGGGCATGAGCACAACTTAGACTCAAACCAGCACAATTATAACAGTTAATAATACCGAATACACAGAGGGTTCATTCAGATCTCAATGTGAGGTCTCCTCCCCAACCCTCAGGGTGCTCTAGCCTGCTACAGAGGTCAGTGCTCTACTCTCCATGCTACTGTTAATCAATGTGAGGTCTCCTCCCCAACCCTCAGGGTGCTCTAGCCTGCTACAGAGGTCAGTGCTCTACTCTCCTTGCTACTGTTAATCAATGTGAGGTCTCCTCTCTAACCCTCAGGGTGCTCTAGACTGCTACAGAGGTCAGTGCTCTACTCTCCTTGCTACTGTTAATCAATGTGAGGTCTCCTCTCCAACCCTCAGGGTGCTCTAGCCTGCTACAGAGGTCAGAGCTCTACTCTCCATGCTACTGTTAATCAATGTGAGGTCTCCTCCCCAACCCTCAGGGTGCTCTAGCCTGCTACAGAGGTCAGTGCTCTACTCTCCATGCTACTGTTAATCAATGTGAGGTCTCCTCTCCAACCCTCAGGGTGCTCTAGCCTGCTACAGAGGTCAGAGCTCTACTCTCCATGCTACTGTTAATCAATGTGAGGTCTCCTCCCCAACCCTCAGGGTGCTCTAGCCTGCTACAGAGGTCAGTGCTCTACTCTCCATGCTACTGTTAATCAATGTGAGGTCTCCTCTCCAACCCTCAGGGTGCTCTAGCCTGCTACAGAGGTCAGTGCTCTACTCTCCATGCTACTGTTAATCAATGTGAGGTCTCCTCTCTAACCCTCAGGGTGCTCTAGCCTGCTACAGAGGTCAGTGCTCTACTCTCCATGCTACTGTTAATCAATGTGAGGTCTCCTCCCCTACCCTCAGGGTGCTCTAGCCTGCTACAGAGGTCAGTGCTCTACTCTCCATGCTACTGTTAATCAATGTGAGGTCTCCTCCCCTACCCTCAGGGTGCTCTAGCCTGCTACAGAGGTCAGAGCTCTACTCTCATGCTACTGTTAATCAATGTGAGGGGATCCTTTCTACATTAGTGCTATACTTACACACACACTCTGTCTCTCCACTCCACCCTAGTGTTTATCTGCAATGGGCCCAGGGGGATTTTACTTTCCTAGGGGGATTAGAGAGAGACTTTTTACACCATCACTATCTCCCCAGCTACCACAAAAAAAGTTCTGTGAACCATATTTTTGTTAGAGCTTGGTGAGAGCGTGGTTGTCTTATGGTTATTTTGCGTACAATCTACCCACAACTTTCTGGGAATGGTGCAGGATAGTCGCTTAGCTTTGGTTCGTTCTCAGCGCATTTAAGGAACTTCACATCGTTCTCATAACCAATGTCAAACCAAAAACATACGTTCCCACAACTTCCAAGGAACAAAATGTGCTAGCTGGGCCTACACACACACACACACACACACACACACACACACACACACACACACACACACACACACACACACACACACACACACACACACACACACACACACACACACACACACACACACACACACATACGCGCACACGCACACGCACACGCACACATACACATACATGCACACACACACATACACATACACATACACATACACACACACTCTCCCCTCCCCCGGCCTGTACCTCTAAGCCGTCCTCTATCCCCCTCCTTGCCCACCGCCCCCAAAAAAGGAGAAAAACTTGTCCTGCAGCTCCACAGTTGGTTGTCATGGAGGTCCCCATGGTTACAACGGAGAGAATATTCCGTCATTCTGACCTGCTCTACCTCTCATAGCGCTGCCACTGTCCCCAATGTTAATGGGAACAATGCCACACACACACACAGTCACACAAAATACCATACAAAGAGCCACAGTGCCTGTGAGCGAGCCAGCCACAGAATGCCACAGATCACCTCACACACACCAATACAACACAACTCCCACATCACCATTTACTTGAACAGTATATTGCGTCCAATAGAACACAGAGAAAAACATCACCATGTGGTGATGCCATCTAGCCCTGGACACAGGCTCTGGTTTGAGGACATACTGTACACTTCTGTACTTTATGTGAATGGAAAAGCTCTGTGTGAACTTAGTGTACACACTACCACTCTGTATGCATTCACTAAGGGCCCTTCAGGTCTACAGAGTCATTGTCCACATGATAGGCAGGCAGTGTGCCTCAGCCTGGACAGTGCAATTAACACACAGGGTTATTGTGTGGCGTAACAATGCTGCTGAAACACGTCTTTCAAACTCTTCATCCTCCTCATGCACCTGCCACTTCTCTTGTTTTCCTCCCCTTCTCTAGCTCTCTTTCCCTCTTCTGCACCCCCATTGCCCTCCCTCTCTCCATCCCCCACTCATCGTTTCCGTTTCTCCCATGCACAGACAGACAGACAGACAGACAGACAGACAGACAGAGAGAGAGAGAGAGAGAGAGAGAGAGAGAGAGAGAGAGAGAGAGAGAGAGAGAGAGAGAGAGAGAGAGAGAGAGAGAGAGAGAGAGAGAGAGAGAGAGAGAGAGAGAGAGAGAGAGAGAGAAAAAAGCGTACAGTAGGTGAGCTGATGTATAAATGACAGACAGCCAGAGAGTGTACTGTGGTATTTGTTTAGTGGCAGGGATAATATTCACACTGTGATGTACACTTACTTTATGAGTTATAATAACATAGTTAGAAATCAACTTGAAGGCCTTTTGGTTATTGAGAGAGATGTTCTTACCCGTGTACGTCCAGTACGTCACTGAAAGAGGGGAAATAAAATCACGTTTCTTCATTGTCATTCTCACAACAATACATTACAGCAGTTCTCAACAATTATATTTAGTATTACTACATTCACCAAAGTATTCAACATATTGTCAGCAAGTGACATTTTCAATATGAACAGGTGTCATTGAAAAGTGAAATGATATCTCTGTAAAAATATATATGCTATATACAGTACATCTGCACTACTATATACAGTATATTTGAACTGCTGTATACAGTATATCTGAACTACTATGTACAGTATATCTCAACTACCACTATACTGTTCCTTGTTCAACTTGTTCAACTACTGATTCTACTGCCACTATTCTACTGTTATTACTACTGCTACAAGTTTCTACAACCTCCACCGGCACCACGACCTCCACCAGCACCACCATAACCACCACCACCACCACTAACCCCACCGCTACACTCTAAGAAAAAAGGGTATTATCTAGAACCCAAAAGGGTTCTTCGGCTGTCCCCATAGGAGAACCCTTTGAATAACACTTTTTGGTTCCACAGAGGAAGCCAAAGGGGTTCTATCTGGAACCAAAATGGGTTTTACCTGAATCCAAAAAGGGGACAGCTGAAGAACCCTTTTGGAACCCTTTTTTCCAAGAGTGTACTACCACAACAACAAACAATAACCAAAACAAACCATCTTAAGGCTGATGTAGGTCTTACCGGCGGCGCCTGTGGTAGTTGTCCATTGCCAAAACACAAGTAATAGAGGCAGAGAGAGACCCACCAAGTCCATGTTAGCCCTCCTCTCCCATACACAACCACAGATGAGCGGACAGACAGAGAGATAGAGAGAGAGAGACAGGGGCTCCTGATCCAACCTGCTACAGCTATCTAAATTAGCTCAGAATGTGTGCGTTACACACTGGGTCCCCTCTATCATTCAAAGTAGCAGTTTAGGTCTCAGTAAAGTAGAGATGGAGAGGGAAAGAGTGATTGAGTGAGAGAGAGAGCCAAGAGACAAAGAAAGGAAGAATGCAAAGGGTGGACAAGTGAGTGGGCATGAGTCCAGTGTTGGGCACTGAAAAGCTTAGTGACAAAACAGAGAGAGAGAGTGAGAAAGTGAGAGTGAGAGAGAGAGAGTGAGAGTGAGAGTGAGAGAGAGAGAGAGAGAGAGAGAGAGAGAGAGAGAGAGAGAGAGAGAGAGAGAGAGAGAGAGGGAGAGAGAGAGACGGACAGAGTGAAGGGGGAGAATTTAAATAATAGTGGAATATAGAGAATGGGGGGAGTGGAGGTGATTGGAGAATTTGTGTGAAAGAGAGCGCTAGAGATAGAAAGAGAGGGAGTGAGAGGGGGTAGCCGGACATATTGCTAAACTCTGTCTGGGTTTGTTGATGTATGAGCTTGGAACAAAAGTAGACTAATCCATCCATTGGTAATCTAGATAACTCCTGCACATCGGTGAGAAAGTGGGCATGTTGGCGCGTGTGTGTATGTCTTATTTGTTTGTTTTCAGTTTAATGCAAAACTAATTTCTCAGAACAAGCTGTCATTAGCGTTTGCATGAAGCACTGGGCAGCAGGACAGATTATGACAGAGTGAGACAGTGGGAGGGATGGGGAGGAACAGACCTGCTCTAGGACCCAGGAGGATGGGGAGGAACAGACCTGCTTTAGGACCCAGGAGGATGGGGAGGAACAGACCTGCTCTAGGACCCAGGAGGATGGGGAGGAACAGACCTGCTTTAGGACCCAGGAGGATGGGGAGGAACAGACCTGCTTTAGGACCCAGGAGGATGGGGAGGAACAGACCTGCTTTAGGACCCAAGAGGATGGGGAGGAACAGACCTGCTTTAGGACCCAGAAGGATGGGGAGGAACAGACCTGCTTTAGGACCCAGAAGGATGGGGAGGAGCAGACCTGCTTTAGGACCCAGAAGGATGGGGAGGAACAGACCTGCTTTAGGACCCAGAAGGATGGGGAGGAACAGACCTGCTTTAGGACCCAGAAGGATAGGGAGGTACAGACCTGCTTTAGGACCCAGAAGGATGGGGAGGAACAGACCTGCTTTAGGACCCAGAAGGATGGGGAGGAACAGACCTGCTTTAGGACCCAGAAGGATGGGGAGGAACAGACCTGCTTTAGGACCCAGAAGGATGGGGATGAACAGACCTGCTTTAGGACCCAGAAGGATGGGGAGGAACAGACCTGCTTTAGGACCCAGAAGGATGGGGATGAACAGACCTGCTTTAGGACCCAGAAGGATGGGGAGGAACAGACCTGCTCTAGGACCCAGAAGGATGGGGAGGAACAGACCTGCTTTAGGACCCAGAAGGATGGGGAGGAACAGACCTGCTTTAGGACCCAGAAGGATGGGGATGAACAGACCTGCTTTAGGACCCAGAAGGATGGGGATGAACAGACCTGCTTTAGATCCCAGAAGGATGGGGAGGAACAGACCTGCTTTAGGACCCAGAAGGATGGGGATGAACAGACCTGCTTTAGGACCTAGAAGGATGGGAATGAACAGACCTGATTTAGGACCCAGGAGGATGGGGAGGAACAGACCTGCTTTAGGACCCAGAAGGATGGGGATGAACAGACCTGCTTTAGGACCCAGAAGGATGGGGAGGAACAGACCTGCTTTAGGACCTAGAAGGATGGGGATGAACAGACCTGCTCTAGGACCCAGGAGGATGGGGATGAACAGACCTGCTCTAGGACCCAGGAGGATGGGGATGAACAGACCTGCTCTAGGACCCAGAAGGATGGGGATGAACAGACCTGCTTTAGGACCCAGAAGGATGGGGATGAACAGACCTGCTTTAGGACCTAGAAGGATGGGAATGAACAGACCTGCTTTAGGACCCAGGAGGATGGGGAGGAACAGACCTGCTTTAGGACCCAGAAGGATGGGGATGAACAGACCTGCTTTAGGACCCAGAAGGATGGGGAGGAACAGACCTGCTTTAGGACCGAGGAGGATGGGGAGGAACAGACCTGCTTTAGGACCCATAAGGATGGGGGTGAACAGACCTGCTTTAGGAACGAGGAGGATGGGGAGGAACAGACCTGCTTTAGGACCCATAAGGATGGGGGTGAACAGACCTGCTTTAGGACCTAGAAGGATGGGGATGAACAGACCTGCTTTAGGACCCAGAAGGATGGGGAGGAACAGACCTGCTTTAGGACCCAGAAGGATGGGGATGAACAGACCTTCTTTAGGACCCAGAAGGATGGGGATGAACAGACCTGCTTTAGGACCCAGGAGGATGAGGATGAACAGACCTGCTTTAGGACCCAGAAGGATGGGGATGAACAGACCTGCTTTAGGACCCAGGAGGATGGGGATGAACAGACCTGCTTTAGGACCCAGAAGGATGGGGATGAACAGACCTGCTTTAGGACCCAGGAGGATGGGGATGAACAGACCTGCTTTAGGACCCAGAAGGATGGGGATGAACAGACCTGCTTTAGGACCCAGGAGGATGGGGATGAACAGACCTGCTTTAGGACCCAGAAGGATGGGGATGAACAGACCTTCTTTAGGACCCAGAAGGATGGGGTAGAACAGACCTGCTTTAGGACCTAGAAAGATGGGGATGAACAGACCTGCTTTAGGACCCAGAAGGATGGGGATGAACAGACCTGCTTTAGGACCCAGAAGGATGGGGATGAACAGACCTGCTTTAGGACCCAGAAGGATGGGGATGAACAGACCTGCTTTAGGACCCAGAAGGATGGGGATGAACAGACCTGCTTTAGATCCCAGAAGGATGGGGATGAACAGACCTGCTTTAGGACCCAGAAGGATGGGGATGAACAGACCTGCTTTATATCCCAGAAGGATGGGGATGAACAGACCTGCTTTAGGACCCAGAAGGATGGGGATGAACAGACCTGCTTTAGATCCCAGAAGGATGGGGATGAACAGTCCTGCTTTAGGACCCAGGAGGATGGGGATGAACAGACCTGCTTTAGATCCCAGAAGGATGGGGATGAACAGACCTGCTTTAGATCCCAGAAGGATGGGGATGAACAGACCTGCTTTAAGACCCAGAAGGATGGGGATGAACAGACCTGCTTTGGATCCCAGAAGGATGGGGAGGAGCAGACCTGCTTTAGGACCCAGGAGGATGGGGAGGAACAGACCTGCTTTAGGACCCAGAAGGATGGGGAGGAACAGACCTGCTTTAGGACCCAGAAGGATGGGGAGGAGCAGACCTGCTTTAGGACCCAGAAGGATGGGGAGGAACAGACCTGCTTTAGGACCCAGAAGGATGGGGAGGAACAGACCTGCTTTAGGACCCAGAAGGATGGGGAGGTACAGACCTGCTTTAGGACCCAGAAGGATGGGGAGGAACAGACCTGCTTTAGGACCCAGAAGGATGGGGAGGAACAGACCTACTTTAGGACCCAGAAGGATGGGGATGAACAGACCTGCTTTAGGACCCAGAAGGATGGGGAGGAACAGACCTGCTTTAGGACCCAGATGGATGGGGAGGAACAGACCTGCTTTAGGACCCAGAAGGATGGGGAGGAACAGACCTGCTTTAGGACCCAGAAGGATGGGGAGGAACAGACCTGCTTTAGGACCCAGAAGGATGGGGAGGAACAGACCTGCTTTAGGACCCAGAAGGATGGGGATGAACAGACCTGCTTTAGGACCCAGAAGGATGGGGAGGATCAGACCTGCTTTAGGACCCAGAAGGATGGGGATGAACAGACCTGCTTTAGGACCCAGAAGGATGTGGAGGAACAGACCTGCTCTAGGACCCAGAAGGATGGGGAGGAACAGACCTGCTTTAGGACCCAGAAGGATGGGGAGGAACAGACCTGCTTTAGGACCCAGAAGGATGGGGATGAACAGACCTGCTTTAGGACCCAGAAGGATGGGGATGGACAGACCTGCTTTAGATCCCAGAAGGATGGGGAGGAACAGACCTGCTTTAGGACCCAGAAGGATGGGGATGAACAGACCTGCTCTAGGACCCAGAAGGATGGGGAGGAACAGACCTGCTTTAGATCCCAGAAGGATGGGGATGAACAGACCTGCTTTAGATCCCAGAAGGATGGGGATGAACAGACCTGCTTTAGGACCCAGAAGGATGGGGATGAACAGACCTGCTTTAGGACCTATAAGGATGGGGATGAACAGACCTGCTCTAGGACCCAGAAGGACGGGGAGGAACAGACCTGCTTTAGGACCCAGAAGGATGGGGATGAACAGACCTGCTCTAGGACCCAGGAGGATGGGGATGAACAGACCTGCTCTGCGACCCAGGAGGATGGGGATGAACAGACCTGCTTTAGGGCCTAGAAGGATGGGAATGAACAGACCTGCTTTAGGACCCAGGAGGATGGGGAGGAACAGACCTGCTTTAGGACCCAGAAGGATGGGGATGAACAGACCTGCTTTAGGACCCAGAAGGATGGGGAGGAACAGACCTGCTTTATGACCTAGAAGGATGGGGATGAACAGACCTGCTCTAGGACCCAGGAGGATGGGGATGAACAGACCTGCTCTAGGACCCAGGAGGATGGGGATGAACAGACCTGCTCTAGGACCCAGAAGGATGGGGATGAACAGACCTGCTTTAGGACCCAGAAGGATGGGGATGAACAGACCTGCTTTAGGACCTAGAAGGATGGGAATGAACAGACCTGCTTTAGGACCCAGGAGGATGGGGAGGAACAGACCTGCTTTAGGACCCAGAAGGATGGGGATGAACAGACCTGCTTTAGGACCCAGAAGGATGGGGAGGAACAGACCTGCTTTAGGACCGAGGAGGATGGGGAGGAACAGACCTGCTTTAGGACCCATAAGGATGGGGGTGAACAGACCTGCTTTAGGACCGAGGAGGATGGGGAGGAACAGACCTGCTTTAGGACCCATAAGGATGGGGGTGAACAGACCTGCTTTAGGACCTAGAAGGATGGGGATGAACAGACCTGCTTTAGGACCCAGAAGGATGGGGAGGAACAGACCTGCTTTAGGACCCAGAAGGATGGGGATGAACAGACCTTCTTTAGGACCCAGAAGGATGGGGATGAACAGACCTGCTTTAGGACCCAGGAGGATGGGGATGAACAGACCTGCTTTAGGACCCAGAAGGATGGGGATGAACAGACCTGCTTTAGGACCCAGGAGGATGGGGATGAACAGACCTGCTTTAGGACCCAGAAGGATGGGGATGAACAGACCTGCTTTAGGACCCAGGAGGATGGGGATGAACAGACCTGCTCTATGACCTAGAAGGATGGGGATGAACAGACCTGCTTTAGGAACCAGAAGGATGGGGATGAACAGACCTGCTTTAGGACCTAGAAGGATGGGGATGAACAGACCTGCTTTAGGACCCAGAAGGATGGGGATGAACAGACCTTCTTTAGGACCCAGAAGGATGGGGTAGAACAGACCTGCTTTAGGACCTAGAAAGATGGGGATGAACAGACCTGCTTTAGGACCCAGAAGGATGGGGATGAACAGACCTGCTTTAGGACCCAGAAGGATGGGGATGAACAGACCTGCTTTAGGACCCAGAAGGATGGGGATGAACAGACCTGCTTTAGGACCCAGAAGGATGGGGATGAACAGACCTGCTTTAGATCCCAGAAGGATGGGGATGAACAGACCTGCTTTAGGACCCAGAAGGATGGGGATGAACAAACCTGCTTTAGATCCCAGAAGGATGGGGATGAACAGACCTGCTTTAGGACCCAGAAGGATGGGGATGAACAGACCTGCTTTAGATCCCAGAAGGATGGGGATGAACAGTCCTGCTTTAGGACCCAGGAGGATGGGGATGAACAGACCTGCTTTAGATCCCAGAAGGATGGGGATGAACAGACCTGCATTAGATCCCAGAAGGATGGGGATGAACAGACCTGCTTTAGGACCCAGAAGGATGGGGAGGTACAGACCTGCTTTAGGACCCAGAAGGATGGGGAGGAACAGACCTGCTTTAGGACCCAGAAGGATGGGGATGAACAGACCTGCTTTAGATCCCAGAAGGATGGGGATGAACAGACCTGCTTTGGGACCCAGAAGGATGGGGATGAACAGACCTGCTTTAGATCCCAGAAGGATGGGGATGAACAGACCTGCTTTAGGACCCAGAAGGATGGGGATGAACAGACCTGCTTTAGATCCCAGAAGGATGGGGATGAACAGTCCTGCTTTAGGACCCAGGAGGATGGGGATGAACAGACCTGCTTTAGATCCCAGAAGGATGGGGATGAACAGACCTGCATTAGATCCCAGAAGGATGGGGATGAACAGACCTGCTTTAGGACCCAGAAGGATGGGGATGAACAGACCTGCTTTGGATCCCAGAAGGATGGGGATGAACAGACTTGCTTTAGGACCCAGAAGGATGGGGAGGAACAGACCTGCTTTAGGACCCAGAAGGATGGGGAGGAACAGACCTGCTTTAGGACCCAGAAGGATGGGGAGGAACAGACCTGCTTTAGGACCCAGCAGGATGGGGAGGAACAGACCTGCTTTAGGACCCAGAAGGATGGGGATGAACAGACCTGCTTTAGGACCCAGAAGGATGGGGAGGAACAGACCTGCTTTAGGACCCAGATGGATGGGGAGGAACAGACCTGCTTTAGGACCCAGAAGGATGGGGAGGAACAGACCTGCTTTAGGACCCAGAAGGATGGGGAGGAACAGACCTGCTTTAGGACCCAGAAGGATGGGGAGGAACAGACCTGGTTTAGGACCCAGAAGGATGGGGATGAACAGACCTGCTTTAGGACCCAGAAGGATGGGGAGGAACAGACCTGCTTTAGGACCCAGAAGGATGGGGATGAACAGACCTGCTTTAGGACCCAGAAGGATGGGGAGGAACAGACCTGCTCTAGGACCCAGAAGGATGGGGAGGAACAGACCTGCTTTAGGACCCAGAAGGATGGGGAGGAACAGACCTGCTTTAGGACCCAGAAGGATGGGGATGAACAGAACTGCTTTAGGACCCAGAAGGATGGGGATGAACAGACCTGCTTTAGATCCCAGAAGGATGGGGAGGAACAGACCTGCTTTAGGACCCAGAAGGATGGGGATGAACAGACCTGCTCTAGGACCCAGAAGGATGGGGAGGAACATACCTGCTTTAGATCCCAGAAGGATGGGGATGAACAGACCTGCATTAGGACCCAGAAGGATGGGGATGAACAGACCTGCTTTAGGACCTATAAGGATGGGGATGAACAGACCTGCTCTAGGACCCAGAAGGACGGGAAGGAACAGACCTGCTTTAGGACCCAGAAGGATGGGGATGAACAGACCTTCTTTAGGACCCAGAAGGATGGGGATGAACAGACCTGCTTTAGGACCCAGGAGGATGGGGATGAACAGACCTGCTTTAGGACCCAGAAGGATGGGGATGAACAGACCTGCTTTAGGACCCAGGAGGATGGGGATGAACAGACCTGCTTTAGGACCCAGAAGGATGGGGATGAACAGACCTGCTTTAGGACCCAGGAGGATGGGGATGAACAGACCTGCTCTATGACCTAGAAGGATGGGGATGAACAGACCTGCTTTAGGAACCAGAAGGATGGGGATGAACAGACCTGCTTTAGGACCTAGAAGGATGGGGATGAACAGACCTGCTTTAGGACCCAGAAGGATGGGGATGAACAGACCTTCTTTAGGACCCAGAAGGATGGGGTAGAACAGACCTGCTTTAGGACCTAGAAAGATGGGGATGAACAGACCTGCTTTAGGACCCAGAAGGATGGGGATGAACAGACCTGCTTTAGGACCCAGAAGGATGGGGATGAACAGACCTGCTTTAGGACCCAGAAGGATGGGGATGAACAGACCTGCTTTAGGACCCAGAAGGATGGGGATGAACAGACCTGCTTTAGATCCCAGAAGGATGGGGATGAACAGACCTGCTTTAGGACCCAGAAGGATGGGGATGAACAGACCTGCTTTAGATCCCAGAAGGATGGGGATGAACAGACCTGCTTTAGGACCCAGAAGGATGGGGATGAACAGTCCTGCTTTAGGACCCAGGAGGATGGGGATGAACAGACCTGCTTTAGATCCCAGAGGGATGGGGATGAACAGACCTGCTTTAGATCCCAGAAGGATGGGGATGAACAGACCTGCTTTAAGACCCAGAAGGATGGGGATGAACAGACCTGCTTTGGATCCCAGAAGGATGGGGAGGAGCAGACCTGCTTTAGGACCCAGAAGGATGGGGAGGAACAGACCTGCTTTAGGACCCAGAAGGATGGGGAGGAACAGACCTGCTTTAGGACCCAGAAGGATGGGGAGGAGCAGACCTGCTTTAGGACCCAGAAGGATGGGGAGGAACAGACCTGCTTTAGGACCCAGAAGGATGGGGAGGAACAGACCTGCTTTAGGACCCAGAAGGATGGGGAGGTACAGACCTGCTTTAGGACCCAGAAGGATGGGGAGGAACAGACCTGCTTTAGGACCCAGAAGGATGGGGAGGAACAGACCTGCTTTAGGACCCAGAAGGATGGGGATGAACAGACCTGCTTTAGGACCCAGAAGGATGGGGAGGAACAGACCTGCTTTAGGACCCAGATGGATGGGGAGGAACAGACCTGCTTTAGGACCCAGAAGGATGGGGAGGAACAGACCTGCTTTAGGACCCAGAAGGATGGGGAGGAACAGACCTGCTTTAGGACCCAGAAGGATGGGGAGGAACAGACCTGCTTTAGGACCCAGAAGGATGGGGATGAACAGACCTGCTTTAGGACCCAGAAGGATGGGGAGGATCAGACCTGCTTTAGGACCCAGAAGGATGGGGATGAACAGACCTGCTTTAGGACCCAGAAGGATGTGGAGGAACAGACCTGCTCTAGGACCCAGAAGGATGGGGAGGAACAGACCTGCTTTAGGACCCAGAAGGATGGGGAGGAACAGACCTGCTTTAGGACCCAGAAGGATGGGGATGAACAGACCTGCTTTAGGACCCAGAAGGATGGGGATGAACAGACCTGCTTTAGATCCCAGAAGGATGGGGAGGAACAGACCTGCTTTAGGACCCAGAAGGATGGGGATGAACAGACCTGCTCTAGGACCCAGAAGGATGGGGAGGAACAGACCTGCTTTAGATCCCAGAAGGATGGGGATGAACAGACCTGCTTTAGATCCCAGAAGGATGGGGATGAACAGACCTGCTTTAGGACCCAGAAGGATGGGGATGAACAGACCTGCTTTAGGACCTATAAGGATGGGGATGAACAGACCTGCTCTAGGACCCAGAAGGACGGGGAGGATCAGACCTGCTTTAGGACCCAGAAGGATGGGGATGAACAGACCTGCTCTAGGACCCAGGAGGATGGGGATGAACAGACCTGCTCTGGGACCCAGGAGGATGGGGATGAACAGACCTGCTTTAGGGCCTAGAAGGATGGGAATGAACAGACCTGCTTTAGGACCCAGGAGGATGGGGAGGAACAGACCTGCTTTAGGACCCAGAAGGATGGGGATGAACAGACCTGCTTTAGGACCCAGAAGGATGGGGAGGAACAGACCTGCTTTAGGACCTAGAAGGATGGGGATGAACAGACCTGCTCTAGGACCCAGGAGGATGGGGATGAACAGACCTGCTCTAGGACCCAGGAGGATGGGGATGAACAGACCTGCTCTAGGACCCAGAAGGATGGGGATGAACAGACCTGCTTTAGGACCCAGAAGGATGGGGATGAACAGACCTGCTTTAGGACCTAGAAGGATGGGAATGAACAGACCTGCTTTAGGACCCAGGAGGATGGGGAGGAACAGACCTGCTTTAGGACCCAGAAGGATGGGGATGAACAGACCTTCTTTAGGACCCAGAAGGATGGGGATGAACAGACCTGCTTTAGGACCGAGGAGGATGGGGAGGAACAGACCTGCTTTAGGACCCATAAGGATGGGGGTGAACAGACCTGCTTTAGGACCGAGGAGGATGGGGAGGAACAGACCTGCTTTAGGACCTAGAAGGATGGGGATGAACAGACCTGCTTTAGGACCCAGAAGGATGGGGTGAACAGACCTGCTTTAGGACCTAGAAGGATGGGGATGAACAGACCTGCTTTAGGACCCAGAAGGATGGGGAGGAACAGACCTGCTTTAGGACCGAGGAGGATGGGGAGGAACAGACCTGCTTTAGGACCCATAAGGATGGGGGTGAACAGACCTGCTTTAGGACCGAGGAGGATGGGAGGAACAGACCTGCTTTAGGACCCATAAGGATGGGGTGAACAGACCTGCTTTAGGACCCAGAAGGATGGGGATGAACAGACCTGCTTTAGGACCCAGAAGGATGGGGAGGAACAGACCTGCTTTAGGACCCAGAAGGATGGGGATGAACAGACCTTCTTTAGGACCCAGAAGGATGGGGATGAACAGACCTGCTTTAGGACCCAGGAGGATGGGGATGAACAGACCTGCTTTAGGACCCAGAAGGATGGGGATGAACAGACCTGCTTTAGGACCCAGGAGGATGGGGATGAACAGACCTGCTTTAGGACCCAGAAGGATGGGGATGAACAGACCTGCTTTAGGACCCAGGAGGATGGGGATGAACAGACCTGCTCTATGACCTAGAAGGATGGGGATGAACAGACCTGCTTTAGGAACCAGAAGGATGGGGATGAACAGACCTGCTTTAGGACCTAGAAGGATGGGGATGAACAGACCTGCTTTAGGACCCAGAAGGATGGGGATGAACAGACCTTCTTTAGGACCCAGAAGGATGGGGTAGAACAGACCTGCTTTAGGACCTAGAAAGATGGGGATGAACAGACCTGCTTTAGGACCCAGAAGGATGGGGATGAACAGACCTGCTTTAGGACCCAGAAGGATGGGGATGAACAGACCTGCTTTAGGACCCAGAAGGATGGGGATGAACAGACCTGCTTTAGGACCCAGAAGGATGGGGATGAACAGACCGCTTTAGATCCCAGAAGAATGGGGATGAACAGACCTGCTTTAGGACCCAGAAGGATGGGGATGAACAGACCTGCTTTAGATCCCAGAAGGATGGGGATGAACAGACCTGCTTTAGGACCCAGAAGGATGGGGATGAACAGACCTGCTTTAGATCCCAGAAGGATGGGGATGAACAGTCCTGCTTTAGGACCCAGGAGGATGGGGATGAACAGACCTGCTTTAGATCCCAGAAGGATGGGGATGAACAGACCTGCTTTAGATCCCAGAAGGATGGGGATGAACAGACCTGCTTTAGGACCCAGAAGGATGGGGATGAACAGACCTGCTTTGGATCCCAGAAGGATGGGGTTGAACAGACCTGCTTTAGGACCCAGAAGGATGGGGAGGAACAGACCTGCTTTAGGACCCAGAAGGATGGGGAGGTACAGACCTGCTTTAGGACCCAGAAGGATGGGGAGGAACAGACCTGCTTTAGGACCCAGCAGGATGGGGAGGAACAGACCTGCTTTAGGACCCAGAAGGATGGGGATGAACAGACCTGCTTTAGGACCCAGAAGGATGGGGAGGAACAGACCTGCTTTAGGACCCAGAAGGATGGGGATGAACAGACCTGCTCTAGGACCCAGGAGGATGGGGATGAACAGACCTGCTCTGGGACCCAGGAGGATGGGGATGAACAGACCTGCTTTAGGGCCTAGAAGGATGGGAATGAACAGACCTGCTTTAGGACCCAGGAGGATGGGGAGGAACAGACCTGCTTTAGGACCCAGAAGGATGGGGATGAACAGACCTGCTTTAGGACCCAGAAGGATGGGGAGGAACAGACCTGCTTTAGGACCTAGAAGGATGGGGATGAACAGACCTGCTCTAGGACCCAGGAGGATGGGGATGAACAGACCTGCTCTAGGACCCAGGAGGATGGGGATGAACAGACCTGCTCTAGGACCCAGAAGGATGGGGATGAACAGACCTGCTTTAGGACCCAGAAGGATGGGGATGAACAGACCTGCTTTAGGACCTAGAAGGATGGGAATGAACAGACCTGCTTTAGGACCCAGGAGGATGGGGAGGAACAGACCTGCTTTAGGACCCAGAAGGATGGGGATGAACAGACCTTCTTTAGGACCCAGAAGGATGGGGATGAACAGACCTGCTTTAGGACCGAGGAGGATGGGGAGGAACAGACCTGCTTTAGGACCCATAAGGATGGGGGGTGAACAGACCTGCTTTAGGACCGAGGAGGATGGGGAGGAACAGACCTGCTTTAGGACCGAGGAGGATGGGGAGGAACAGACCTGCTTTAGGACCCATAAGGATGGGGGTGAACAGACCTGCTTTAGGACCTAGAAGGATGGGGATGAACAGACCTGCTTTAGGACCCAGAAGGATGGGGAGGAACAGACCTGCTTTAGGACCGAGGAGGATGGGGAGGAACAGACCTGCTTTAGGACCCATAAGGATGGGGGTGAACAGACCTGCTTTAGGACCGAGGAGGATGGGGAGGAACAGACCTGCTTTAGGACCCATAAGGATGGGGGTGAACAGACCTGCTTTAGGACCCAGAAGGATGGGGATGAACAGACCTGCTTTAGGACCCAGAAGGATGGGGAGGAACAGACCTGCTTTAGGACCCAGAAGGATGGGGATGAACAGACCTTCTTTAGGACCCAGAAGGATGGGGATGAACAGACCTGCTTTAGGACCCAGGAGGATGGGGATGAACAGACCTGCTTTAGGACCCAGAAGGATGGGGATGAACAGACCTGCTTTAGGACCCAGGAGGATGGGGATGAACAGACCTGCTTTAGGACCCAGAAGGATGGGGATGAACAGACCTGCTTTAGGACCCAGGAGGATGGGGATGAACAGACCTGCTCTATGACCTAGAAGGATGGGGATGAACAGACCTGCTTTAGGAACCAGAAGGATGGGGATGAACAGACCTGCTTTAGGACCTAGAAGGATGGGGATGAACAGACCTGCTTTAGGACCCAGAAGGATGGGGATGAACAGACCTTCTTTAGGACCCAGAAGGATGGGGTAGAACAGACCTGCTTTAGGACCTAGAAAGATGGGGATGAACAGACCTGCTTTAGGACCCAGAAGGATGGGGATGAACAGACCTGCTTTAGGACCCAGAAGGATGGGGATGAACAGACCTGCTTTAGGACCCAGAAGGATGGGGATGAACAGACCTGCTTTAGGACCCAGAAGGATGGGGATGAACAGACCCGCTTTAGATCCCAGAAGGATGGGGATGAACAGACCTGCTTTAGGACCCAGAAGGATGGGGATGAACAGACCTGCTTTAGATCCCAGAAGGATGGGGATGAACAGACCTGCTTTAGGACCCAGAAGGATGGGGATGAACAGACCTGCTTTAGATCCCAGAAGGATGGGGATGAACAGTCCTGCTTTAGGACCCAGGAGGATGGGGATGAACAGACCTGCTTTAGATCCCAGAAGGATGGGGATGAACAGACCTGCTTTAGATCCCAGAAGGATGGGGATGAACAGACCTGCTTTAGGACCCAGAAGGATGGGGATGAACAGACCTGCTTTGGATCCCAGAAGGATGGGGTTGAACAGACCTGCTTTAGGACCCAGAAGGATGGGGAGGAACAGACCTGCTTTAGGACCCAGAAGGATGGGGAGGTACAGACCTGCTTTAGGACCCAGAAGGATGGGGAGGAACAGACCTGCTTTAGGACCCAGCAGGATGGGGAGGAACAGACCTGCTTTAGGACCCAGAAGGATGGGGATGAACAGACCTGCTTTAGGACCCAGAAGGATGGGGAGGAACAGACCTGCTTTAGGACCCAGATGGATGGGGAGGAACAGACCTGCTTTAGGACCCAGAAGGATGGGGAGGAACAGACCTGCTTTAGGACCCAGAAGGATGGGGAGGAACAGACCTGCTTTAGGACCCAGAAGGATGGGGAGGAACAGACCTGCTTTAGGACCCAGAAGGATGGGGAAGAACAGACCTGCTTTAGGACCCAGAAGGATGGGGAGGAACAGACCTGCTTTAGGACCCAGAAGGATGGGGATGAACAGACCTGCTTTAGGACCCAGAAGGATGGGGAGGAACAGACCTGCTCTAGGACCCAGAAGGATGGGGAGGAACAGACCTGCTTTAGGACCCAGAAGGATGGGGAGGAACAGACCTGCTTTAGGACCCAGAAGGATGGGGATGAACAGAACTGCTTTAGGACCCAGAAGGATGGGGATGAACAGACCTGCTTTAGATCCCAGAAGGATGGGGAGGAACAGACCTGCTTTAGGACCCAGAAGGATGGGGATGAACAGACCTGCTCTAGGACCCAGAAGGATGGGGAGGAACATACCTGCTTTAGGACCCAGAAGGATGGGGAGGAACAGACCTGCTTTAGATCCCAGAAGGATGGGGATGAACAGACCTGCTTTAGGACCCAGAAGGATGGGGATGAACAGACCTGCTTTAGATCCCAGAAGGATGGGGATGAACAGACCTGCTTTAGGACCCAGAAGGATGGGGATGAACAGACCTGCTTTAGATCCCAGAAGGATGGGGATGAACAGTCCTGCTTTAGGACCCAGGAGGATGGGGATGAACAGACCTGCTTTAGATCCCAGAAGGATGGGGATGAACAGACCTGCTTTAGATCCCAGAAGGATGGGGATGAACAGACCTGCTTTAGGACCCAGAAGGATGGGGATGAACAGACCTGCTTTGGATCCCAGAAGGATGGGGTTGAACAGACCTGCTTTAGGACCCAGAAGGATGGGGAGGAACAGACCTGCTTTAGGACCCAGAAGGATGGGGAGGTACAGACCTGCTTTAGGACCCAGAAGGATGGGGAGGAACAGACCTGCTTTAGGACCCAGCAGGATGGGGAGGAACAGACCTGCTTTAGGACCCAGAAGGATGGGGATGAACAGACCTGCTTTAGGACCCAGAAGGATGGGGAGGAACAGACCTGCTTTAGGACCCAGATGGATGGGGAGGAACAGACCTGCTTTAGGACCCAGAAGGATGGGGAGGAACAGACCTGCTTTAGGACCCAGAAGGATGGGGAGGAACAGACCTGCTTTAGGACCCAGAAGGATGGGGAGGAACAGACCTGCTTTAGGACCCAGAAGGATGGGGATGAACAGACCTGCTTTAGGACCCAGAAGGATGGGGAGGAACAGACCTGCTTTAGGACCCAGAAGGATGGGGATGAACAGACCTGCTTTAGGACCCAGAAGGATGGGGAGGAACAGACCTGCTCTAGGACCCAGAAGGATGGGGAGGAACAGACCTGCTTTAGGACCCAGAAGGATGGGGAGGAACAGACCTGCTTTAGGACCCAGAAGGATGGGGATGAACAGAACTGCTTTAGGACCCAGAAGGATGGGGATGAACAGACCTGCTTTAGATCCCAGAAGGATGGGGAGGAACAGACCTGCTTTAGGACCCAGAAGGATGGGGATGAACAGACCTGCTCTAGGACCCAGAAGGATGGGGAGGAACATACCTGCTTTAGATCCCAGAAGGATGGGGATGAACAGACCTGCATTAGGACCCAGAAGGATGGGGATGAACAGACCTGCTTTAGGACCTATAAGGATGGGGATAAACAGACCTGCTCTAGGACCCAGAAGGACGGGAAGGAACAGACCTGCTTTAGGACCCAGAAGGATGGGGATGAACAGACCTGCTCTAGGACCCAGGAGGATGGGGATGAACAGACCTGCTCTAGGACCCAGGAGGATGGGGATGAACAGACCTGCTTTAGGACCCAGAAGGATGGGGATGAACAGACCTGCTTTAGATCCCAGAAGGATGGGGATGAACAGTCCTGCTTTGGGACCCAGGAGGATGGGGATGAACAGACCTGCTTTAGATCCCAGAAGGATGGGGATGAACAGACCTGCTTTAGATCCCAGAAGGATGGGGATGAACAGACCTGCTTTAGGACCCAGAAGGATGGGGAGGAACAGACCTGCTTTAGGACCCAGAAGGATGGGTAGGTACAGACCTGCTTTAGGACCCAGAAGGATGGGGAGGAACAGACCTGCTTTAGGACCCAGCAGGATGGGGAGGAACAGACCTGCTTTAGGACCCAGAAGGATGGGGATGAACAGACCTGCTTTAGGACCCAGAAGGATGGGGAGGAACAGACCTGCTTTAGGACCCAGATGGATGGGGAGGAACAGACCTGCTTTAGGACCCAGAAGGATGGGGAGGAACAGACCTGCTTTAGGACCCAGAAGGATGGGGAGGAACAGACCTGCTTTAGGACCCAGAAGGATGGGGAGGAACAGACCTGCTTTAGGACCCAGAAGGATGGGGAGGAACAGACCTGCTTTAGGACCCAGAAGGATGGGGATGAACAGACCTGCTTTAGGACCCAGAAGGATGGGGAGGAACAGACCTGCTCTAGGACCCAGAAGGATGGGGAGGAACAGACCTGCTTTAGGACCCAGAAGGATGGGGAGGAACAGACCTGCTTTAGGACCCAGAAGGATGGGGATGAACAGAACTGCTTTAGGACCCAGAAGGATGGGGATGAACAGACCTGCTTTAGATCCCAGAAGGATGGGGAGGAACAGACCTGCTTTAGGACCCAGAAGGATGGGGATGAACAGACCTGCTCTAGGACCCAGAAGGATGGGGAGGAACATACCTGCTTTAGATCCCAGAAGGATGGGGATGAACAGACCTGCTTTAGATCCCAGAAGGATGGGGATGAACAGACCTGCATTAGGACCCAGAAGGATGGGGATGAACAGACCTGCTTTAGGACCTATAAGGATGGGGATGAACAGACCTGCTCTAGGACCCAGAAGGACGGGAAGGAACAGACCTGCTTTAGGACCCAGAAGGATGGGGATGAACAGACCTGCTCTAGGACCCAGGAGGATGGGGATGAACAGACCTGCTCTAGGACCCAGGAGGATGGGGATGAACAGACCTGCTCTAGGACCCAGAAGGATGGGGATGAACAGACCTGCTTTAGGACCCAGAAGGATGTGGATGAACAGACCTGCTTTAGGACCTAGAAGGATGGGAATGAACAGACCTGCTTTAGGACCCAGGAGGATGGGGAGGAACAGACCTGCTTTAGGACCCAGAAGGATGGGGATGAACAGACCTGCTTTAGGACCCAGAAGGATGGGGAGGAACAGACCTGCTTTATGACCTAGAAGGATGGGGATGAACAGACCTGCTCTAGGACCCAGGAGGATGGGGATGAACAGACCTGCTCTAGGACCCAGGAGGATGGTGATGAGCAGACCTGCTCTAGGACCCAGAAGGATGGGGATGAACAGACCTGCTTTAGGACCCAGAAGGATGGGGATGAACAGACCTGCTTTAGGACCTAGAAGGATGGGAATGAACAGACCTGCTTTAGGGCCTAGAAGGATGGGGATGAACAGACCTGCTTTAGGACCCAGAAGGATGGGGATGAACAGACCTGCTTTAGGACCCAGGAGGATGGGGATGAACAGACCTGCTTTAGGACCCAGAAGGATGGGGATGAACAGACCTGCTTTAGGACCCAGGAGGATGGGGATGAACAGACCTGCTTTAGGACCCAGAAGGATGGGGATGAACAGACCTGCTTTAGGACCCAGGAGGATGGGGATGAACAGACCTGCTCTATGACCTAGAAGGATGGGGATGAACAGACCTGCTCTAGGACCCAGGAGGATGGTGATGAGCAGACCTGCTCTAGGACCCAGAAGGATGGGGATGAACAGACCTGCTTTAGGACCCAGAAGGATGGGGATGAACAGACCTGCTTTAGGACCTAGAAGGATGGGGATGAACAGACCTGCTCTAGGACCCAGAAGGACGGGAAGGAACAGACCTGCTTTAGGACCCAGAAGGATGGGGATGAACAGACCTGCTCTAGGACCCAGGAGGATGGGGATGAACAGACCTGCTCTAGGACCCAGGAGGATGGGGATTAACAGACCTGCTTTAGGACCCAGGAGGATGGGGATGAACAGACCTGCTTTAGGACCCAGAAGGATGTGGATGAACAGACCTGCTTTAGGACCTAGAAGGATGGGAATGAACAGACCTGCTTTAGGACCCAGGAGGATGGGGAGGAACAGACCTGCTTTAGGACCCAGAAGGATGGGGATGAACAGACCTGCTTTAGGACCCAGAAGGATGGGGAGGAACAGACCTGCTTTATGACCTAGAAGGATGGGGATGAACAGACCTGCTCTAGGACCCAGGAGGATGGGGATGAACAGACCTGCTCTAGGACCCAGGAGGATGGTGATGAGCAGACCTGCTCTAGGACCCAGAAGGATGGGGATGAACAGACCTGCTTTAGGACCCAGAAGGATGGGGATGAACAGACCTGCTTTAGGACCTAGAAGGATGGGAATGAACAGACCTGCTTTAGGGCCTAGAAGGATGGGGATGAACAGACCTGCTTTAGGACCCAGAAGGATGGGGATGAACAGACCTGCTTTAGGACCCAGGAGGATGGGGATGAACAGACCTGCTTTAGGACCCAGAAGGATGGGGATGAACAGACCTGCTTTAGGACCCAGGAGGATGGGGATGAACAGACCTGCTTTAGGACCCAGAAGGATGGGGATGAACAGACCTGCTTTAGGACCCAGGAGGATGGGGATGAACAGACCTGCTCTATGACCTAGAAGGATGGGGATGAACAGACCTGCTTTAGGACCCAGAAGGATGGGGATGAACAGACCTGCTTTAGGACCTAGAAGGATGGGGATGAACAGACCTGCTTTAGGACCCAGAAGGATGGGGATGAACAGACCTTCTTTAGGACCCAGAAGGATGGGGTAGAACAGACCTGCTTTAGGACCTAGAAAGATGGGGATGAACAGACCTGCTTTAGGACCCAGAAGGATGGGGATGAACAGACCTGCTTTAGGACCCAGAAGGATGGGGATGAACAGACCTGCTTTAGGACCCAGAAGGATGGGGATGAACAGACCTGCTTTAGGACCCAGAAGGATGGGGATGAACAGACCTGCTTTAGATCCCAGAAGGATGGGGATGAACAGACCTGCTTTAGGACCCAGAAGGATGGGGATGAACAGACCTGCTTTAGATCCCAGAAGGATGGGGATGAACAGACCTGCTTTAGGACCCAGAAGGATGGGGATGAACAGACCTGCTTTAGATCCCAGAAGGATGGGGATGAACAGACCTGCTTTAGATCCCAGAAGGATGGGGATTAACAGACCTGCTTTAGGACCCAGAAGGATGGGGATGAACAGACCTGCTTTAGACCCCAGAAGGATGGGGATGAACAGACCTGCTTTAGGACCCAGAAGGATGGGGATGAACAGACCTGCTTTAGATCCCAGAAGGATGGGGATGAACGGTCCTGCTTTAGGACCCAGGAGGATGGGGATGAACAGACCTGCTTTCGATCCCAGGAGGATGGGGATGAACAGACCTGCTTTAGATCCCAGAATGATGGGGATGAACAGACCTGCTTTAGATCCCAGAAGGATGGGGATGAACAGTCCTGCTTTAGGACCCAGGAGGATGGGGATGAACAGACCTGCTTTAGGACCCAGGAGGATGGGGATGAACAGTCTGCTTTAGGACCCAGGAGGATGGGGATGAACAGACCTGCTTTAGATCCCAGAAGGATGGGGATGAACAGTCTGCTTTAGGACCCAGGAGGATGGGGATGAACAGTCCTGCTTTAGGACCCAGGAGGATGGGGATGAACAGACCTGCTTTAGATCCCAGAAGGATGGGGATGAACAGTCCTGCTTTAGGACCCAGGAGGATGGGGATGAACAGTCTGCTTTAGATCCCAGAAGGATGGGGATGAACAGTCTGCTTTAGATCCCAGAAGGATGGGGATGAACAGTCTGCTTTAGGACCCAGGAGGATGGGGATGAACAGTCTGCTTTAGGACCCAGGAGGATGGGGATGAACAGTCTGCTTTAGGACCCAGGAGGATGGGGATGAACAGTCTGCTTTAGGACCCAGAAGGATGGGGATGAACAGTCTGCTTTAGGACCGAGGAGGATGGGGATGAACAGTCTGCTTTAGGACCCAGAAGGATGGGGATGAACAGTCTGCTTTAGGACCCAGAAGGATGGGGATGAACAGTCTGCTTTAGGACCCAGGAGGATGGGGATGAACAGTCTGCTTTAGGACCCAGGAGGATGGGGATGAACAGTCTGCTTTAGGACCCAGGAGGATGGGGATGAACAGTCTGCTTTAGGACCCAGAAGGATGGGGATGAACAGTCTGCTTTAGGACCCAGAAGGATGGGGATGAACAGTCTGCTTTAGGACCCAGGAGGATGGGGATGAACAGTCTGCTTTAGGACCCAGGAGGATGGGGATGAACAGACCTGCTTTAGGACCCAGGAGGATGGGGATGAACAGACCTGCTTTAGGACCCAGGAGGATGGGGATGAACAGACCTGCTTTAGGACCCAGGAGGATGGGGATGAACAGACCTGCTTTAGGACCCAGGAGGATGGGGATGAACAGTCTGCTTTAGGACCCAGGAGGATGGGGATGAACAGACCTGCTTTAGGACCCAGGAGGATGGGGATGAACAGACCTGCTTTAGATCCCAGGAGGATGGGGATGAACAGTCTGCTTTAGGACCCAGGAGGATGGGGATGAACAGACCTGCTTTAGGACCCAGGAGGATGGGGATGAACAGACCTGCTTTAGGACCCAGGAGGATGGGGATGAACAGACCTGCTTTAGGACCCAGGAGGATGGGGATGAACAGACCTGCTTTAGATCCCAGGAGGATGCGGATGAACAGACCTGCTTTAGGACCCAGGAGGATGGGGATGAACAGACCTGCTTTATGACCTAGAAGGATGGGGATGAACAGACCTGCTCTAGGACCCAGGAGGATGGGGATGAACAGACCTGCTCTAGGACCCAGGAGGATGGTGATGAGCAGACCTGCTCTAGGACCCAGAAGGATGGGGATGAACAGACCTGCTTTAGGACCCAGAAGGATGGGGATGAACAGACCTGCTTTAGGACCTAGAAGGATGGGAATGAACAGACCTGCTTTAGGGCCTAGAAGGATGGGGATGAACAGACCTGCTTTAGGACCCAGAAGGATGGGGATGAACAGACCTGCTTTAGGACCCAGGAGGATGGGGATGAACAGACCTGCTTTAGGACCCAGAAGGATGGGGATGAACAGACCTGCTTTAGGACCCAGGAGGATGGGGATGAACAGACCTGCTTTAGGACCCAGAAGGATGGGGATGAACAGACCTGCTTTAGGACCCAGGAGGATGGGGATGAACAGACCTGCTCTATGACCTAGAAGGATGGGGATGAACAGACCTGCTCTAGGACCCAGGAGGATGGTGATGAGCAGACCTGCTCTAGGACCCAGAAGGATGGGGATGAACAGACCTGCTTTAGGACCCAGAAGGATGGGGATGAACAGACCTGCTTTAGGACCTAGAAGGATGGGGATGAACAGACCTGCTCTAGGACCCAGAAGGACGGGAAGGAACAGACCTGCTTTAGGACCCAGAAGGATGGGGATGAACAGACCTGCTCTAGGACCCAGGAGGATGGGGATGAACAGACCTGCTCTAGGACCCAGGAGGATGGGGATTAACAGACCTGCTTTAGGACCCAGGAGGATGGGGATGAACAGACCTGCTTTAGGACCCAGAAGGATGTGGATGAACAGACCTGCTTTAGGACCTAGAAGGATGGGAATGAACAGACCTGCTTTAGGACCCAGGAGGATGGGGAGGAACAGACCTGCTTTAGGACCCAGAAGGATGGGGATGAACAGACCTGCTTTAGGACCCAGAAGGATGGGGAGGAACAGACCTGCTTTATGACCTAGAAGGATGGGGATGAACAGACCTGCTCTAGGACCCAGGAGGATGGGGATGAACAGACCTGCTCTAGGACCCAGGAGGATGGTGATGAGCAGACCTGCTCTAGGACCCAGAAGGATGGGGATGAACAGACCTGCTTTAGGACCCAGAAGGATGGGGATGAACAGACCTGCTTTAGGACCTAGAAGGATGGGAATGAACAGACCTGCTTTAGGGCCTAGAAGGATGGGGATGAACAGACCTGCTTTAGGACCCAGAAGGATGGGGATGAACAGACCTGCTTTAGGACCCAGGAGGATGGGGATGAACAGACCTGCTTTAGGACCCAGAAGGATGGGGATGAACAGACCTGCTTTAGGACCCAGGAGGATGGGGATGAACAGACCTGCTTTAGGACCCAGAAGGATGGGGATGAACAGACCTGCTTTAGGACCCAGGAGGATGGGGATGAACAGACCTGCTCTATGACCTAGAAGGATGGGGATGAACAGACCTGCTTTAGGACCCAGAAGGATGGGGATGAACAGACCTGCTTTAGGACCTAGAAGGATGGGGATGAACAGACCTGCTTTAGGACCCAGAAGGATGGGGATGAACAGACCTTCTTTAGGACCCAGAAGGATGGGGTAGAACAGACCTGCTTTAGGACCTAGAAAGATGGGGATGAACAGACCTGCTTTAGGACCCAGAAGGATGGGGATGAACAGACCTGCTTTAGGACCCAGAAGGATGGGGTTGAACAGACCTGCTTTAGGACCCAGAAGGATGGGGATGAACAGACCTGCTTTAGGACCCAGAAGGATGGGGATGAACAGACCTGCTTTAGATCCCAGAAGGATGGGGATGAACAGACCTGCTTTAGGACCCAGAAGGATGGGGATGAACAGACCTGCTTTAGATCCCAGAAGGATGGGGATGAACAGACCTGCTTTAGGACCCAGAAGGATGGGGATGAACAGACCTGCTTTAGATCCCAGAAGGATGGGGATGAACAGACCTGCTTTAGACCCCAGAAGGATGGGGATGAACAGACCTGCTTTAGGACCCAGAAGGATGGGGATGAACAGACCTGCTTTAGATCCCAGAAGGATGGGGATGAACGGTCCTGCTTTAGGACCCAGGAGGATGGGGATGAACAGACCTGCTTTCGATCCCAGGAGGATGGGGATGAACAGACCTGCTTTAGATCCCAGAATGATGGGGATGAACAGACCTGCTTTAGATCCCAGAAGGATGGGGATGAACAGTCCTGCTTTAGGACCCAGGAGGATGGGGATGAACAGACCTGCTTTAGGACCCAGGAGGATGGGGATGAACAGTCTGCTTTAGGACCCAGGAGGATGGGGATGAACAGACCTGCTTTAGATCCCAGAAGGATGGGGATGAACAGTCTGCTTTAGGACCCAGGAGGATGGGGATGAACAGTCCTGCTTTAGGACCCAGGAGGATGGGGATGAACAGACCTGCTTTAGATCCCAGAAGGATGGGGATGAACAGTCCTGCTTTAGGACCCAGGAGGATGGGGATGAACAGTCTGCTTTAGATCCCAGAAGGATGGGGATGAACAGTCTGCTTTAGATCCCAGAAGGATGGGGATGAACAGTCTGCTTTAGGACCCAGGAGGATGGGGATGAACAGTCTGCTTTAGGACCCAGGAGGATGGGGATGAACAGTCTGCTTTAGGACCCAGGAGGATGGGGATGAACAGTCTGCTTTAGGACCCAGAAGGATGGGGATGAACAGTCTGCTTTAGGACCGAGGAGGATGGGGATGAACAGTCTGCTTTAGGACCCAGAAGGATGGGGATGAACAGTCTGCTTTAGGACCCAGAAGGATGGGGATGAACAGTCTGCTTTAGGACCCAGGAGGATGGGGATGAACAGTCTGCTTTAGGACCCAGGAGGATGGGGATGAACAGTCTGCTTTAGGACCCAGGAGGATGGGGATGAACAGTCTGCTTTAGGACCCAGAAGGATGGGGATGAACAGTCTGCTTTAGGACCCAGAAGGATGGGGATGAACAGTCTGCTTTAGGACCCAGGAGGATGGGGATGAACAGTCTGCTTTAGGACCCAGGAGGATGGGGATGAACAGACCTGCTTTAGGACCCAGGAGGATGGGGATGAACAGACCTGCTTTAGGACCCAGGAGGATGGGGATGAACAGACCTGCTTTAGGACCCAGGAGGATGGGGATGAACAGACCTGCTTTAGGACCCAGGAGGATGGGGATGAACAGTCTGCTTTAGGACCCAGGAGGATGGGGATGAACAGACCTGCTTTAGGACCCAGGAGGATGGGGATGAACAGACCTGCTTTAGATCCCAGGAGGATGGGGATGAACAGTCTGCTTTAGGACCCAGGAGGATGGGGATGAACAGACCTGCTTTAGGACCCAGGAGGATGGGGATGAACAGACCTGCTTTAGGACCCAGGAGGATGGGGATGAACAGACCTGCTTTAGGACCCAGGAGGATGGGGATGAACAGACCTGCTTTAGATCCCAGGAGGATGCGGATGAACAGACCTGCTTTAGGACCCAGGAGGATGGGGATGAACAGACCTGCTTTAGGACCCAGGAGGATGGGGATGAACAGACCTGCTTTAGGACCCAGGAGGATGGGGATGAACAGACCTGCTTTAGGACCCAGGAGGATGGGGATGAACAGTCTGCATTAGGACCCAGGAGGATGGGGATGAACAGTCTGCTTTAGGACCCAGGAGGATGGGGATGAACAGTCTGCTTTAGGACCCAGAAGGATGGGGATGAACAGTCTGCTTTAGGACCGAGGAGGATGGGGATGAACAGTCTGCTTTAGGACCCAGAAGGATGGGGATGAACAGTCTGCTTTAGGACCCAGAAGGATGGGGATGAACAGTCTGCTTTAGGACCCAGGAGGATGGGGAGGAACAGACCTGCTTTAGGACCCAGAAGGATGGGGAGGAACAGACCTGCTTTAGGACCCAGAAGGATGGGGATGAACAGAACTGCTTTAGGACCCAGAAGGATGGGGATGAACAGACCTGCTTTAGATCCCAGAAGGATGGGGAGGAACAGACCTGCTTTAGGACCCAGAAGGATGGGGATGAACAGACCTGCTCTAGGACCCAGAAGGATGGGGAGGAACATACCTGCTTTAGATCCCAGAAGGATGGGGATGAACAGACCTGCTTTAGATCCCAGAAGGATGGGGATGAACAGACCTGCATTAGGACCCAGAAGGATGGGGATGAACAGACCTGCTTTAGGACCTATAAGGATGGGGATGAACAGACCTGCTCTAGGACCCAGAAGGACGGGAAGGAACAGACCTGCTTTAGGACCCAGAAGGATGGGGATGAACAGACCTGCTCTAGGACCCAGGAGGATGGGGATGAACAGACCTGCTCTAGGACCCAGGAGGATGGGGATGAACAGACCTGCTCTAGGACCCAGAAGGATGGGGATGAACAGACCTGCTTTAGGACCCAGAAGGATGTGGATGAACAGACCTGCTTTAGGACCTAGAAGGATGGGAATGAACAGACCTGCTTTAGGACCCAGGAGGATGGGGAGGAACAGACCTGCTTTAGGACCCAGAAGGATGGGGATGAACAGACCTGCTTTAGGACCCAGAAGGATGGGGAGGAACAGACCTGCTTTATGACCTAGAAGGATGGGGATGAACAGACCTGCTCTAGGACCCAGGAGGATGGGGATGAACAGACCTGCTCTAGGACCCAGGAGGATGGGGATGAACAGACCTGCTCTAGGACCCAGAAGGATGGGGATGAACAGACCTGCTTTAGGACCCAGAAGGATGGGGATGAACAGACCTGCTTTAGGACCCAGAAGGATGGGGATGAACAGACCTGCTTTAGGACCTAGAAGGATGGGAATGAACAGACCTGCTTTAGGGCCTAGAAGGATGGGGATGAACAGACCTGCTTTAGGACCCAGAAGGATGGGGATGAACAGACCTGCTTTAGGACCCAGGAGGATGGGGATGAACAGACCTGCTCTATGACCTAGAAGGATGGGGATGAACAGACCTGCTTTAGGACCCAGAAGGATGGGGATGAACAGACCTGCTTTAGGACCCAGAAGGATGGGGATGAACAGACCTTCTTTAGGACCCAGAAGGATGGGGTAGAACAGACCTGCTTTAGGACCCAGAAGGATGGGGATGAACAGACCTGCTTTAGGACCCAGAAGGATGGGGATGAACAGACCTGCTTTAGGACCCAGAAGGATGGGGATGAACAGACCTGCTTTAGGACCCAGAAGGATGGGGATGAACAGACCTGCTTTAGATCCCAGAAGGATGGGGATGAACAGACCTGCTTTAGGACCCAGAAGGATGGGGATGAACAGACCTGCTTTAGATCCCAGAAGGATGGGGATGAACAGACCTGCTTTAGGACCCAGAAGGATGGGGATGAACAGACCTGCTTTAGATCCCAGAAGGATGGGGATGAACAGACCTGCTTTAGATCCCAGAAGGATGGGGATGAACAGACCTGCTTTAGGACCCAGAAGGATGGGGATGAACAGACCTGCTTTAGACCCCAGAAGGATGGGGATGAACAGACCTGCTTTAGGACCCAGAAGGATGGGGATGAACAGACCTGCTTTAGATCCCAGAAGGATGGGGATGAACGGTCCTGCTTTAGGACCCAGGAGGATGGGGATGAACAGACCTGCTTTCGATCCCAGGAGGATGGGGATGAACAGACCTGCTTTAGATCCCAGAATGATGGGGATGAACAGACCTGCTTTAGATCCCAGAAGGATGGGGATGAACAGTCCTGCTTTAGGACCCAGGAGGATGGGGATGAACAGACCTGCTTTAGGACCCAGGAGGATGGGGATGAACAGTCTGCTTTAGGACCCAGGAGGATGGGGATGAACAGACCTGCTTTAGATCCCAGAAGGATGGGGATGAACAGTCTGCTTTAGGACCCAGGAGGATGGGGATGAACAGTCCTGCTTTAGGACCCAGGAGGATGGGGATGAACAGACCTGCTTTAGATCCCAGAAGGATGGGGATGAACAGTCCTGCTTTAGGACCCAGGAGGATGGGGATGAACAGTCTGCTTTAGATCCCAGAAGGATGGGGATGAACAGTCTGCTTTAGATCCCAGAAGGATGGGGATGAACAGTCTGCTTTAGGACCCAGGAGGATGGGGATGAACAGTCTGCTTTAGGACCCAGGAGGATGGGGATGAACAGTCTGCTTTAGGACCCAGGAGGATGGGGATGAACAGTCTGCTTTAGGACCCAGAAGGATGGGGATGAACAGTCTGCTTTAGGACCGAGGAGGATGGGGATGAACAGTCTGCTTTAGGAGCCAGAAGGATGGGGATGAACAGTCTGCTTTAGGACCCAGAAGGATGGGGATGAACAGTCTGCTTTAGGACCCAGGAGGATGGGGATGAACAGTCTGCTTTAGGACCCAGGAGGATGGGGATGAACAGTCTGCTTTAGGACCCAGGAGGATGGGGATGAACAGTCTGCTTTAGGACCCAGAAGGATGGGGATGAACAGTCTGCTTTAGGACCCAGAAGGATGGGGATGAACAGTCTGCTTTAGGACCCAGGAGGATGGGGATGAACAGTCTGCTTTAGGACCCAGGAGGATGGGGATGAACAGACCTGCTTTAGGACCCAGGAGGATGGGGATGAACAGACCTGCTTTAGGACCCAGGAGGATGGGGATGAACAGACCTGCTTTAGGACCCAGGAGGATGGGGATGAACAGACCTGCTTTAGGACCCAGGAGGATGGGGATGAACAGTCTGCTTTAGGACCCAGGAGGATGGGGATGAACAGACCTGCTTTAGGACCCAGGAGGATGGGGATGAACAGACCTGCTTTAGATCCCAGGAGGATGGGGATGAACAGTCTGCTTTAGGACCCAGGAGGATGGGGATGAACAGACCTGCTTTAGGACCCAGGAGGATGGGGATGAACAGACCTGCTTTAGGACCCAGGAGGATGGGGATGAACAGACCTGCTTTAGGACCCAGGAGGATGGGGATGAACAGACCTGCTTTAGATCCCAGGAGGATGCGGATGAACAGACCTGCTTTAGGACCCAGGAGGATGGGGATGAACAGACCTGCTTTAGGACCCAGGAGGATGGGGATGAACAGACCTGCTTTAGGACCCAGGAGGATGGGGATGAACAGACCTGCTTTAGGACCCAGGAGGATGGGGATGAACAGTCTGCTTTAGGACCCAGGAGGATGGGGATGAACAGTCTGCTTTAGGACCCAGGAGGATGGGGATGAACAGTCTGCTTTAGGACCCAGAAGGATGGGGATGAACAGTCTGCTTTAGGACCGAGGAGGATGGGGATGAACAGTCTGCTTTAGGACCCAGAAGGATGGGGATGAACAGTCTGCTTTAGGACCCAGAAGGATGGGGATGAACAGTCTGCTTTAGGACCCAGGAGGATGGGGATGAACAGTCTGCTTTAGGACCCAGGAGGATGGGGATGAACAGTCTGCTTTAGGACCCAGGAGGATGGGGATGAACAGTCTGCTTTAGGACCCAGAAGGATGGGGATGAACAGTCTGCTTTAGGACCCAGAAGGATGGGGATGAACAGTCTGCTTTAGGACCCAGGAGGATGGGGATGAACAGTCTGCTTTAGGACCCAGGAGGATGGGGATGAACAGACCTGCTTTAGGACCCAGGAGGATGGGGATGAACAGACCTGCTTTAGGACCCAGGAGGATGGGGATGAACAGACCTGCTTTAGGACCCAGGAGGATGGGGATGAACAGACCTGCTTTAGGACCCAGGAGGATGGGGATGAACAGTCTGCTTTAGGACCCAGGAGGATGGGGATGAACAGACCTGCTTTAGGACCCAGGAGGATGGGGATGAACAGACCTGCTTTAGATCCCAGGAGGATGGGGATGAACAGTCTGCTTTAGGACCCAGGAGGATGGGGATGAACAGACCTGCTTTAGGACCCAGGAGGATGGGGATGAACAGACCTGCTTTAGGACCCAGGAGGATGGGGATGAACAGACCTGCTTTAGGACCCAGGAGGATGGGGATGAACAGACCTGCTTTAGATCCCAGGAGGATGCAGATGAACAGACCTGCTTTAGGACCCAGGAGGATGGGGATGAACAGACCTGCTTTAGGACCCAGGAGGATGGGGATGAACAGACCTGCTTTAGGACCCAGGAGGATGGGGATGAACAGACCTGCTTTAGGACCCAGGAGGATGGGGATGAACAGACCTGCTTTAGGACCCAGGAGGATGGGGATGAACAGACCTGCTTTAGGACCCAGGAGGATGCGGATGAACAGACCTGCTTTAGGACCCAGAGGAATGGCCACTCTGCTCCGCTGTGTCTTCAAGTTAAAAAAAGGTCATTTAAGAAATATTAGAGGAGAATGAAGTTCCCCATTGGCACTGATCTAAAGTCAGTTCTGAGTTTCTCCCTTAACACTTAGGCTACTTAGGTTAGAATTTGGTGAAGATACACTGATCCTAGATCTGTGCTTAAGGCAACCCCTATCTGGTGCCAGATTGTCTTCTCCATGACCAATATACTAGTGTTTGATAAGAGAGGAATAACCCACATCCAAAGCAACGACTACAGACCTGAACTGTTACCTTGGGAACGGTGACACACACACACACACACACACACATATAGATTCATGCTACACACATCACAACTGCTGCTACCAGGCTCTTATTTACTGTTACTAATACTGACCCATTTAAACACTTGGCCCCCAATCCCACTTTCCCTGATGTATAAATATTGTACTATAAATTGTTCCTTCCTGTATACTTGTGCTAAAAATGTATTATATTCTACTGAGCCATTTCCTTTGTGTTCTTATTATTATGTTTTATTATTTATTTTTGGTGTTGGATTGTCGAGACGGAACCTGCAAGTAAGCATTTCGATGGACGGTGTATATCGATGTATATCGTGTATCGTTAAATAAAGACTAAATAACAACAAAACATACATACAACTAATAAAACGTGAAACTTGAAAGTGAGAACAGAGCCCTCTAGCGTTGGTAAGTGGCAAGAACAATAGTGTTTCGTCGTGTGCAGCAGCAACAGGACATTTGTACAATGGATGCAAATCCTTGACGCATGAAAACAATTGTAGACGCCAGGGGGAACCCTATTCACACAATATTGTGGATGGAGTTCTATCAACAATAGAAAGGACACTTCGGGTCCTCTCTGTGTTGCCAGGAAATGTACATATTTTAAAACATATCTGCTATTTGCATATTATATTTGGAGGGAGATATTATTTCCATAAAACCACTGAATATGGCTAGCATATTGCTATATATAATGCTGACCACAAGTCTGTTTTTGTGAGATATGCACAATTGGTTTGGGACCAAAATATTTGGACGTTTTCTATTATGTCTATGTGTTGTCTTGATAGGCGTAAATTCAACAACTAGGCCTAGAGCTAAAGCCTATAACTTTTAATCTCTCGTATCAACGGTATTTTTCTTTTTACAACGCCCATTAACAATAACCTACATCCTTTCCTCTTCCAATTTGCTCTCAGCACTGTGTTGGCCGTTCAAACGTGCAACACATTGAATAATGTTATGCAATTGCTATGACCTCTAACAGCTTTCTATTGGCTCGGCAACATCGTAGGGGGCGTGGCGAATACCTTTCTCCCTATACCATTGGTTACACATGTGTAAGGGGGCGTGGCCTATTGGCTTCATTCACAAATCTCCGCTTGAGCGCCTCTTGTTCGTGAGCGCGAGGAACTTAAAGGATCCGGCACATCTTCAGAGCGACACGTTTCCCGATCAGCAGTGTGTGTTTGCCCTCCATTTGTTTATTCATGCCGTCGTTATCATATCATCAGAACACAGAGATGAAATAGATAACATTCCCAAACTGTTGCTATGGAATGTGGTCTCCCACAGCCAAACAATGTGCAGGTGCCAGGTGCAGACCACGTGAGAACACAGCCTGGAGAGAGAGAAGGCTCGTTAGTGTCTGATGTCCCCCTCTAGTCCTCTGGCTTGGCTGTCTAATAGGAGCCTGATACAGCACTGTTAAACTGGGATAGAGAGGGAAGGGGAGGAGATGTGCAGTTTACATAATCCTTCTGTATAGCGTTCCTCCAAGAGGTATACTACAAAGAAAATCAACTTGTCTAAATATTCTGAAATAACTTTGACATGTTTTCAAAAGATAAACTTGAAATGGTCTAATTGACTTAACAACAAATAACACATATCTAAGTTTAGCTTCCTTTAAAGTACCATAAAATCAACAGTACTTTCTGGCTATTTTTCTATTCCGCAACAAAGCCTCCTTCACTCACGCTGCCAAGCTTACCCTAGTAAAACTGACTATCCTACCGATCCTCGACTTCGGCGATGTCATCTACAAAATCGCTTCCAACACTCTACTCAGAAAACTGGATGCAGTTTATCACAGTGCCATCCGTTTTGTCACTAAAGCACCTTATACTACCCACCACTGCGACTTGTATGCTCTAGTCGGCTGGCCCTCGCTACATATTCGTCGCCAGACCCACTGGCTCCAGGTCAACTACAAGGCCATGCTAGGTAAAGCTCCGCCTTATCTCAGTTCACTGGTCACGATGGTAACACCCATCCGTAGCACGCGCTCCAGCAGGTGTATCTCACTGATCATCCCTAAAGCCAACACCTCATTCGGCCGCCTTTCGTTCCAGTACTCTGCTGCCTGTGACTCGAACGAATTGCAAAAATCGCTGAAGTTGGAGACTTTTATCTCCCTCACCAACTTCAAACATCATCTATCTGAGCAGCTAACCGATCGCTGCAGCTGTACATAGTCTATTGGTAAATAGCCCACCCATCTTCACCTACCTCATCCCCACAGTTTTTATTTGTTTACTTTTTTGCTCTTTTGCACACCAGTATCTCTACCTGTACATGATCATCTGATCATTTATCACTCCAGTGTTAATCTGCAATATTGTAATTATTCTCCTACCTCCTCATGCCTTTTGCACACATTGTATATAGACTCCCCTTTTTTTCTAGTGTGTTATTGACTTGTTAATTGTTTACTCCATGTGTAACTCTGTGTTGTCTGTTCACACTGCTATGCTTTATCTTGGCCAGGTCGCAGTTGCAAATGAGAAGTTGTTCTCAACTAGCCTACCTGGTTAAATAAAGGTGAAATAAAAATAATAAAATAAAATAAATCAAAGTTAGCTGGCTAACTGCTTTGTAGTATCCTTCAGGTTTATCAGTTTACTGGTGTCTGATCTGTCACTACCCTCCCTGACCTGGCCTCTAGTCCTACCTACAGACACCCACCACACCTTTACCACACATATCCTTCAGACAGACCTTTTACAACAACAACGGACGTAAACTCATCGCACCCAAAATATGACACCTACGTGCATCAACGTTCTACAGTCATGGCGTCTCAGCCTTTTCTAACCAAGGAAGTTTTCTAGGTTCCAGACTTTCTAGTTTACTTCTCAAGCTCTGACCCTCTGGCGTATGTTAGTTCCCATGAGTCACAGTCAGCTTGTATTCCACCCATACCTGTGCTCTTCTCCATTACTTACACCATTAATACACATTGTATAGGGCTACAGAACCCAGAACAGCTTTACTACACTGCAACTCTCATGTCACAGGGAGAGCACCTGTCACTCAACCAGTTGTCCTGTCATCTTTCACCCTGGCCTTTCCCCTCCTGTCAGCCACCCAGTCATCTCAATAGAAAAAGATGAGATTATATGAAAGATTTTCATATTGACTGATCTGATATCACTGATCACTTTCTGGCATAGCACCCAGCTAAATAACATTTAGAGAGGGAGAAGGGTAGAGAGGGGGAATGGTAGAGAGGGGGTGGGTAGAGAGGGAGAAGGGTAGAGGGGGGAATGATAGAGAGGGGGATGGGTAGAGAGGGGGATGGGTAGAGAGGGGGAAGGGTAGAGAGGGGGGAAAGGTAGAGAGGGGGATGGGTGGAGAGGGGGAAGGGTAGAGAGGGGATGGGTAGAGAGGGGGAAGGGTGGAGAGGGGGATGGGTAGAGAGGGGGATGGTTGGAGAGGGGGTGGGTAGAGAGGGGGAAGGGTGGAGAGGGGGAAGGGTAGAGGGGGAAGGGTAGAGAGGGGGATGGGTAGAGAGGGGGAAGGTTAGAGAGTGGGAAGGGTAGAGAGGGGGAAGGGTAGAGGGGGATGGGTAGAGAGGGGTGGGTAGATAGGGGGTGGGTAGAGAGGGGGAAGTGTAGAGAGGGGGATGGGTAGAGAGGGGTGGGTAGAGAGGGGGAAGGGTAGAGAGGGTGAAGGGTAGAGAGGGGGATGGGTAGAGATGGGGAAGGGGGGAGAGGGGGAAGGGTAGAGAGGGGGAAGGGTAGAGAGGGGGATGGGTAGAGATGGGGAAGGGGAGAGAGGGGGAAGGGTAGAGAGGGGGAAGGGTAGAGAGGGGGAAGGGTAGAGATGGGGATGGGTAGAGATGGGGAAGGGGAGTGAAGGATAATGAGAGAGATTTTCCTTTTAGTACTTTATTTGCACATTGTGACAACACTGTACATAGCCATAATATGACATTTGAAATGTCTCTACTCCTTTTGAACTTTTGTGAGTGTAAAGTTTACTGTTCATTTTAAATGGTTTATTTCACTTTAGTTTATTATTACATTGCTTTGGCAATGTAAACATATGTTTCCCATGCCAATAAAGCTATTTTAATTTAATTTAATTAAGAGAGAGAGAGAGAGATCGGGACAGGTAGTGGGGTGGTCGTACTCGTCAGCACCAGTGAACCCTGTGAAGGGGAGGATCACTGAGTTCATTCTGCTTTGGAATGTATGGGGGAGGAAAGCCCTTGTATCGACTTAGGACCTCACGTTAGCCTATATATACACACCCAATAACCCACCATCATAAATGCCAAGAGTGTGCAAAGCTGTCATCAAGGCAAAGGGTGGCTACTTTGAAGAATTTCAAATATAAAATATATTTAGATTTATTTAACACTTTTTTGGTTTCTATATGATTCCATATGTGTTATTTCATAGTTTTGATGTCTTCACTATTATTTTACAATGTAGAGAACAGTACTAATAAAGAAAAACTCTTGAATGAGTAGGTGTGTCCAAACCTTTGACTGGTACTGTAATGCCCAGAAAAACACCAGCAAATCTGAAAGTGATCCCTGTTTCACATCAAACCAATTAAGATATTATTACATAAAAAGTAGCTCATACATTGCTGTACTATTTAAATACTTAATGTTAAAAACACATTTTTAGAGCGATATGTTGATAGATGTATACACAGTGAAACGATGGCCAGGTTTTCGCCAACAGGGACAGTGAATGGGAAATGGCCAGGTTATGCATGTCACATGTTGAAGAGGAGTGTTGCTGAGTTCATAGTGAGTTGTTGCTGAGTTCATAGTGAGTTGTTGCTGAGTTCATAGTGAGTATACTGTATGCTATACACTGTACACACACCCAGAAAACAGCTAATCTGAAATGAGTTCCTGTTTCACATCAAAGCAATGAACACCTTTATTAAATCAAGAGTAGCCTATACATTATTGTTGTGTGTGTGTGTGTCAAATCATTCTAATCAAAACAAATTGCATTTTTCACGTGCTGAATACGAGTTAATAAATGCTTGCTTACAAGTCTTTCCCAACATTGCAGAGTAAAAAAAAAATATATAATAAAAATTCAAGAGGAATAAAATACACGAATACACAAGTGTGTGTGTGTGTGTGTGTGTGTGTGTGTGTGTGTGTGTGTGTGTGTGTGTGTGTGTGTGTGTGTGTGTGTGTGTGTGTGTGTGTGTGTGTGTGTGTGTGTGTGTGCGTGCAAGCGTATGTGTGTTGCATGGTGAAGAGGAGGGTCATTGGGTTAATGTTTAGCTGTATGTATAAGGGGATGGAAAGCTTTAGGTCCCTAAGCACCATATGCTATATGCCTCTGTGACTGTATTGGCTTTCCATGCCTAGAAGACCATATCAAATCCTAAAGTGTTTACTATTTGACCATAAAACACACAGTGAGTGAGGAGAATATTTGCATTGTTGGGAAGTTTGTGTTACCTGTCCACACATCTCTGTATTGAAAACACATTTACAAATTTCTGACTTATTGTAAACCATTATTGCCTAACATTGACATTATACAGTACAAAACAACACAAACAGCCACATTCACAAAAAAAACATACTGGCTGCAGCAGCCCATAATAATTGTATCAATATAATCTTCATTCTCCTCTCTGTTCCTGAGGTAGCCTATTTCACACGTTGATAATGACTTGTGGTTTGTGTGTTTCTCTAGATCAGACCGATGAGAACAGAACTCTGTTCCAGACTCTGTGTGAGGGGTGACCTTGAATGGTGCCGCGCATTCACGTGCGCACTTCTCATGTCCATGAGAGAACCCTAAGCCCACTAGTTTATTCAGAGTTATAGGCCTGCCTAATATAGCACTTAGGACTAGACCATCAGGTACAAATTAGTCAGCATATTGGCCTACGCCTCTATCCTAAATATTTTATACAGTATATCTAATTTTTGTTCGAGGCATTCATTACAATAACTCTACAGGCCTAAAAAGGCGTGCTCGTGTTTACACCGCTCAGCCGTAGTAGACTGAGGCACGAGTAGACTACCCACTCAGCCCTAACCACAAGCCCCACATGCATGGGCGGGGCTTTGAGTGCCCCGCTGACCAACCAATCAGCAGGCAGTAAAGAATTCACTGGCTGCATGGATCCACCAATGGAGTTTGTAACTTCAGACGAACAACCAATAGGGCACGAACAAATGTGGGCACGTGTATCCGTGCACATGTTGAAGATCGTAAACCGTGGAGATAGAAAGAACTAGCAAAGAGGCAAACCAATGAAGGTCCGGTGATCGTGAGAGGAAGGAGACTGCTGACCTGATGTTCCAACGAGTGTGAGACAAATATCGGCAAGTGGGTTACTGAGATACACATTATCAAGGCCGTTTCTGGCAACCGTGGCCGGTTCTACTGCTGTTATATTGTTGCAATATTTCAGGTGAGAGTTCTCTTTAAAATGTTACATTGCTACATTCCTGCGCGGTTTACGGAATTGACTGTGATAGACTATACCAGAGACATGATACAATGTTTCCCTAATTACGTTCGTTGTGCTTAGTGTAGGCTACTCCTGGTTTGTTACATCGTTGATGGTAGATGTAATACATACAGTGTTATAAAGCATGGAACAATTGCTAGACCTTTGTCAACGTCAGACTTTAACATAATATATTACATTTGTCAGTGTCCTTTATAAGTATAATTATTGTGCTGAGTGTCATTTGTGTCAGTTGTAATGTTTGTGTTTGTCATGATCACGTTCCTCAAACACACACACACACACACACCACCTGAGACACAGTCAAATTCCCCTGCAGCCTACATACCTACACGGGGCCGGGCCAACACACACACACACACACACACACACCGAAAGAAAGCTGAGGAGTGTATGAGTTTTGGCTCATATGATGCAGTGGGTTGGTCCATGTTACGTCTTTGTATTACATAATATTGGCATGCATCCAGACATTCATCTTTACATTCCCACAAAGTATATCCAAATGATAGGCGTAATTGGGAAAGCACAAGTCCCAGGAAAGAGCCACTATAGTTATAATCAATCTGTTATAATCGATTTTAGGATTGTTACAATTATATTACCCAAGTGTACTGTGGTCCTTTTCTTGTAAAAATCCCAACTTCTGTGTCAGACTATTAAACAGTGACGTGAATTAAGTGTGTGTGTGTGTAATGAAAACAAATTGTATTTGTCACATGTGCCGAATATGAAGTGTGTAGACTTTACCGTGAAATGCTTACGAGTCTTTCCCAACAATGCAGAGTTAAAAATATATCATTAAAAATCAAGAGGAATAAAATACACAACTACACGTGTGTGTGTAGTTATAAAAATCACAACTTCTATGACAGACTATTAAACAGTGAAGTTAATTAATAAGTCTGTGTGTGGATGTGTGTCTGTCTGTGTGTGTGTGTGTGTGTGTGTACATTGCAGAGGGACTATTGTCACTGGGGGTTTTCTCTCTAGCAGAATGTGCTTGGCGAGACTTTATCAGTGTGTGTGTGGGGTGTGTTAAACGGTATGTTGTGTGTGTGTACATTTGTGTGCGTGGAGGGTGTATATACGAAAGTGTGTATTTTTGGGTGGTGGGCGTTAGACCCTGTGTGTGTGTGTGTGTGGAGATACTAGAGTGCTCTTGTTACCCCTCTTAATGTAGTCTGAGGTCACAAACCAACAGGGACTCCCAGAATAGAGAGGGGGGGTACTGTCTACAGAGGAGGGGTTAGAGGGGAGGAAGAGATGGGAGGCAGACAGAAAAACAGAGGAGGGGGTGGTATAGTGAGTGAATCAGAGTGAGGGGGGATGGAGAGAAAGAACGAGTCAGAGGAGAGGAGCGAGAGAGAGAGAACCCCGGAGGCCGAGGAGGAGAGAGAGAGACCCAGCCTGCCTTATTGGATTCTACTACTGCTTATTCTACTCACACCCTTCCCCCTCGCGTTTCACTCTCTCTTTCCCCATCTCCTCGCCCTCAATGGGAGCCAGACATGCACTGCCATTGTGTGCCTACTGCATACCCCCAGTCACGCTCCACATCATGTTTAACTAGGCCACTGGTAGACCCACCATTTTGAATTGCTGTTATTATTTTTGGGTTGTAGGATTAAAAAAATGTCTCCCCTATAGCAATTTCCACAGCAATGTTGCTCTTCCTCTTTCAATTCAATTTCAATTGAAGGACTTTATTGGCATGGGAAACATATGTTTACATTGCCAAAACAAGTGAAATAGATAATAAACAAAAGTGAAATGAACAATGGAACAAAAAATACCAGTAAACATTACTAACAAAAGCTCAAAAATAATAAAAGACATTTGAAATGTCATATTATGTGCAAATAGTTAAAGTACAAAAGGGAACATAAATAAAACAAATATGGATTGGATTTTTCTTTCTCTCCGTTGAATATACAATGTCATTTGGCTGTTGTCATAGAGGACACATTTTGTTACTTGGCAGTTATTCTAAATCTTTTCTCTGTTTACCCCACACCCCCCTGCTCTCTCGCCTCTCCCCCTTCCCCCCCCTCTCTCCAATCACACAGTGATGCAATCACAGGGCAGCACTTCCTCCCAGCCCTCTGTTGATTCGCTGAGCTCCAGTGACAGCTACCTGTTCAACCACTCTGAGCAGGCGGAGGATGACACTGACGTCTTCCTGTCTGAACGCTCCCCCGCCGTCATCCTCGGCACTGGGGGCATGGTCAGGGGCAACGGGAGTGCCGGGGCAGAGAGTCCCGAGTCCCAGTGGGCGTGTGACGGCTTCACTGACCGCGAGGAGGAGGAGTCACGGGGTTCTGAGGTTATTGGAGGTCACCCCAGGGTCACAGCTGAGAGACAGAGAACAAGCGAGACAGAGAGAGAGAAGACAGAGGGAGACCTGCTCTTTGCCCAGAAGGTGAATGTCAGAGAGAGATGAAGGGATTGGGATGGAAGACACAGTACTGTACCCCATTAATAATAATCATCTCTCTCCCTCTCTCTCCCTCCCAGTGTGCTGAGCTGCAGGGGTTTGTAAGGCCCCTACTGGAGCTGCTGAATGGACTGAAGGGGGGGCGATTTGACCGTGGTAAGCACCATTCTCCTACACTGGTGTGTGATGCTGCAGCCGTATTGATCTAATCTGTATGGATCTAGTCTGTATGGATCTAGTCTGCAGCTACTGTGTCTGTAGTTTTCATCTGTAGGCGTATTGGTGTGTGTGTCTCATGTCTGTGTGTGTGTGTGTTGACTGTAGCGTGTCAGACAGTGTTACAGTGAATGCTGACTGGAGGATTGTGTATTTGATTGACAGGTCTGAGTAGTTTCCAGCAGAGTGCAGCCATGGACCGCATCCAGAGGATCGTAGGGGTCTTACGGAGACCCAGCATCGGGTAAGGCCACACACACACACACACACACACACACACACACACACACACACACACACACACACACACACACACACCTGTTTGTGCATACTGGACTCAACCCTGCACTACTCAGTTTCAGCATTCTGTCACAACAGCAGAAAAAGAGAGCTTTCTTAATAAGTAGTCCAGTTTGAATGTTTAGAGACAGAAGTAGATTTAGTCTGGATCTGTGTTTAGTAGATGAGAACAGGAATGTTAATGTCCATGCTAGTCTTAGAAGGGTTGTTTTCTAAACCTTATAATCCTCTCTCTCTCTCCATTCTCTCCATCTCTCCATTCTCTCCTCCCTCTATCTCCACCTCCGTAGGGAAAAGTATATGAACACTCTTCTCCAGGTGGAGACGATGCTGAAGATGTGGTTTCCACAGGTGTCCCCCTTTGCCCCACCTACCGCCCCTACCCTCTTCCCCCCTCACCTCTCCCCCCGGGACAGCCCCAGCAGCACCCCCCCACACAGGCACAGAGACCAGTCGCACATCCCTGTGAAGGTGAGAACAAACACACACACACGCGCGCGCACACACACACACACACACACACACACACACACACACACACACACACACAACACACACAACACACACACACACACACACACACAACACAACACAACACAACACACACACAATAATATGTTGATAAGTTGTGGCTGACAACATTCTCTCTGTCTCTCTCCAGAAGCGCAGACTGAGTTGGTCAGACACAGACTCTGACACCCCTCCTCCTGTACTCTTTAAGAGGCTCAACGTCGGTGGAGGAGAGGAGAGGAGGAAGGAGGGGGGAGACGTCCCCTCGGCAACTTCAGGGGTACCCCCACACCCCCAGGACCCCACCAGCAACCAAGAGAATGAGAGAAAGGAAGATGAGGACAGCAAAGAGAGAGAGGGAGAGTCATCAAGCAACAAAGCAGGGCTCTGTTCTGAGCCCGGTCCCACCTCGGTCCTTGTAGTGCCCATCCTTTCTCCCTGGAAACCAATGGAGGGGAAACAGCTGCTGCCTGTCATGCCACCTCCCACCACCAGGGGCAGTCCAGCCATGCAGGACAGCGTAATCTCTTCCACCACGCCCTTCAACAACCTCCAAAGCCAGCAGCAGCCAATCGGGTGCCAAAGCCAGCCTGTTGCCGGGAAGACTGGGAAAAAGACCGTAAAGACCTGTCAGTGTCGGGTCCAGGCTCATTCAATCACGGCAAAGCCTTTGAAAAGGGGGGAGTGTAAGAGCAGGGTTAACCCCGCCCCATTATAGACCTGATGCACTGAGCACACTCCACCCAGCAGGCTAGTGTGACTACGTCAACATGCTAAAGCTGCTGTGATAGGGAGAGTCAGGGCTAGAAATGGGCTGCAGTGCAAACACTTTATGTTTAGCCCCTCAGCCCTCAGCCCTCGCACCAGCCACTCTCCCTTGGGGGAATCCCCTTTGAAACCGGATGCAGTTTGATTGCCATCTTAAGTGGAGGTCCAATTCACTAACGTTGCCCCCTCGGCCCTCGATTTAGCTCGAGGGAGCGAGTGAAGAACTTTGGTCACTTGTGGGGTTTATATGACCCACAATTCAATGCAAATTGTAGTCATGTATCATACTCCGGTGGCCGCGAATGTCACGTCACTCACCACGGCTGCATTTTCGGCCTGTCAGACAAAATGATGATTCTGGGGCAAAAAAGTATTTAGTCAGCCACCAATTCTGCAAGTTCTCCCACTTAAAAAGATGAGGCCTGTCATTTTCATCATAGGTACACTTCAACTATGACAGACAAAATTAGAAAAAAAATCCTGAAAATCACATTGTAGGATTTTTAATGAATTTATTTGCAAATTGTGGAAAATAAGTATTTGGTCACCTACAAACAAGCAAGATTTCTGGCTCTCACAGACCTGTAACTTCTTCTTTAAGAGGCTCCTCTGTCCTCCACTTGTTACCTGTATTAATGGGACCTGTTTGAACTTGTTATCAGTATAAAAGACACCTGTCCACAACCTCAAACAGTCACACTCCAAACTCCACTATGGCCAAGACCAAAGAGCTGTCAAAGGACACCAGAAACAAAATTGTAGACCTGCACCAGGCTGGGAAGACTGAATCTGCAATAGGTAAGCAGCTTGGTTTGAAGAAATCAATTGTGGGAGCAATTATTAGGAAATGGAAGACATACAAGACCACTGATAATCTCCCTCGGTCTGGGGCTCCACGCAAGATCTCACCCCGTGGGGTCAAAATGATCACAAGAACGGTGAGCAAAAATCCCAGAACCACACGGGGGGACCTAGTGAAGGACCTGCAGAGAGCTGGGACCAAAGTAACAAAGCCTACTATCAGTAACACACTATGCCGCCAGGGACTCAAATCCTGCAGTGCCAGGCTTGTCCCCCTGCTTAAGCCAGTACATTTCCAGGCCCGTCTGAAGTTTGCTAGAGAGCATTTGGATAATCCAGAAGAAGATTGGGAGAATGTCATATGGTCAGATGAAACCAAAATATAACTTTTCGGTAAAAACTCAACTCGTCATGTTTGGAGGACAAAGAATGCTGAGTTGCATCCAATGAACACCATACCTACTGTGAAGCATGGGGGTGGAAACATCATGCTTTGGGGCTGTTTTTCTGCAAAGGGACCAGGACGACTGATCCGTGTAAAGGAAAGAATGAATGGGGCCATGTATCGTGAGATTTTGAGTGAAAACCTCCTTCCATCAGCAAGGGCATTGAAGATGAAACGTGGCTGGCTCTTTCAGCATGACAATGATCCCAAACACACTGCCCGGGCAACGAAGGAGTGGCTTCGTAAGAAGCATTTCAAGGTCCTGGATTGGCCTAGCCAGTCTCCAGATCTCAACCCCATAGAAAATCTTTGGAGGGAGTTGAAAGTCTGTGTTGCCCAGCAACAGCCCCAAAACATCACTGCTCTAGAGGAGATCTGCATGGAGGAATGGGCCAAAATACCAGCAACAGTGTGTGAAAACCTTGTGAAGACTTACAGTAAACGTTTGACCTCTGTCATTGCCAACAAAGGGTATATAACAAAGTATTGAGAAACTTTTGTTACTGACCAAATACTAATTTTCCACCATAATTTGCAAATAAATTCATAAAAAATCCTACAATGTGATTTTCTGGATTTTTTTCTCATTTTGTCTGGCATAGTTGAAGTGTACCTATGATGAAAATTACAGGCCTCTTGTCTTTTTAAGTGGGAGAACTTGCACAATTGGTGGCTGACTAAATACTTTTTTGCCCCGATGTATATATGACATTGATTTTAGCGTTGCCAAATTGGCTTAGTCTCGTAGTGAGGAGCCTATAAAACCTAGCTAGCTTCATAAACATTTTTGGGAATTCTGAAATGTATTGCAATAAATGACCAAACTATAAAACTAGCTAGCCAGCTACGGAGAACTGTAGCAAGCTAGCTACGGAGAACTGTAGCTTGCCAGCTATGGAGAACTGTAGCTAGCCAGCTACGGAGAACTGTAGCTAGCCAGCTATGGAGAACTGTAGCTAGCCAGCTACGGAGAACTGTAGCTTGCCAGCTATGGAGAACTGTAGCTAGCCAGCTATGGAGAACTGTAGCTTGCCAGCTATGGAGAACTGTATCTTGCCAGCTATGGAGAACTGTAGCTAGCCAGCTATGGAGAACTGTAGCTAGCCAGCTATGGAGAACTGTAGCTAGCCAGCTACAGATAACTGTAGCTAGCCAGCTATGGAGAACTGTAGCTAGCCAGCTATGGAGAACTGTTGCTAGCTAGCTACGTTAGCTTGCTAGATACATGAATAGCTGTGGGTTGGTTGTTTTTAAGCTCAACTTCCAGATTTCCACTCAGGACGTTGCCTCCGATCATCACACTCTCATTAGAATTTGGACTGCAGCCATGGTTTTAGGTGCTGATGAGTTTCCTTAATGATGGATCTTTTGCAACTACCTAAACGCAATTAGGACCATTAATGAAAATGATATCTGAGAGACTACAGTTATTACTACATGAGGACAGAATGTGTCCTTGTGAATCATAATCACAGTTCCATAAATCAGATTTTTTTGCACAAATTGTGGTTGTAGATTGGAAGGTTGGTAAGCACCTCTTATAGCCCATCGCTTGTTTATAGAATATTGGATTTCTGATTGACCGAATGGTATACTCTCTTACTCCACTTAAGAAAAGGTAAATGCTACTATGCAAACTTAATCGAAACGCTGTTGGCTTAGGAATATTTGGGATTCAGGGGGTTGGAGGCAAGGAGGTGAGAGGTGACGAGGAGAGGATGGTTAGAACGACAGGTGGAATAAGATTTGGGGATTAAGGATAGTTATATTCCTGGAATGATATTCCTGGAATCTCCTCAGAGATGATGCTTCCAGTGAATAACAGCAGACAGACAGTTCAATAGACAGAGGCATTACGGATAGAAGTGAGGAATAATCATTAGACTACTGAATGACCTCTAGAGCTGAATAACAGCAGACAGACAGTTCAATAGACAGAGGCATTACGGATAGAAGTGAGGAATAATCATTAGACTACTGAATGACCTCTAGAGCTGAATAACAGCAGACAGACAGTTCAATAGACAGAGGCATTACGGATAGAAGTGAGGAATAATCATTAGACTACTGAATGACCTCTAGAGCTGAATAACAGCAGACAGACAGTTCAATAGACAGAGGCATTACGGATAGAAGTGAGGAATAATCATTAGACTACTGAATGACCTCTAGAGCTGAATAACAGCAGACAGACAGTTCAATAGACAGAGGCATTACGGATAGAAGTGAGGAATAATCATTAGACTACTGAATGACCTCTAGAGCTGAATAACAGCAGACAGACAGTTCAATAGACAGAGGCATTACGGATAGAAGTGAGGAATAATCATTAGACTACTGAATGACCTCTAGAGCTGAATAACAGCAGACAGACAGTTCAATAGACAGAGGCATTACGGATAGAAGTGAGGAATAATCATTAGACTACTGAATGACCTCTAGAGCTGAATAACAGCAGACAGACAGTTCAATAGACAGAGGCATTACGGATAGAAGTGAGGAATAATCATTAGACTACTGAATGACCTCTAGAGCTGAATAACAGCAGACAGACAGTTCAATAGACAGAGGCATTACGGATAGAAGTGAGGAATAATCATTAGACTACTGAATGACCTCTAGAGCTGAATAACAGCAGACAGACAGTTCAATAGACCGAGGCATTACGGATAGAAGTGAGGAATAATCATTAGACTACTGAATGACCTCTAGAGCTGAATAACTGCAGACAGACAGTTCAATAGACAGAGGCATTACGGATAGAAGTGAGGAATAATCATTAGACTACTGAATGACCTCTAGAGCTGAATAACAGCAGACAGACAGTTCAATAGACAGAGGCATTACGGATAGAAGTGAGGAATAATCATTAGACTACTGAATGACCTCTAGAGCTGAATAACATCTAAGAGGACGTGGCAGGGACCTCTACTGAAGTCTAAAGAGGTTTAGAATCTATTCAATGTCAATCCATCAACATGACACAATCTGTTTGTGAAGACGGATGCAAGGTGTTTTGGGTGAAGATCGATTATGACTGAAACGAATGAACCACAACTGGGTTTTATTCTGTGTGGAGAAATGTGAAGCGGGTTATCCGGTAAACAGTAAATCACATTTCAATGGCCTAACCGGTAGGGGATAGAATACCAAACAGACCTTAGATCAGCTTCTAGGGACAACTTAATCCTTTAAATGGCTCAGTGAGAGACTCTAAAGACCACCCTGAGAGAAGAGTCCACTCACGGTCAGACAGAGACAGACAGAAATCCTGTTTATTTATTCACATGTTCACTTGACAACGCTGCATTTATTTATTACCTTTATTTATTAATTGGCAGCTGTGTTTCTCGCTCTTTGAACTTACAATTGGTTGACCGATTGGTTGACTGATGCTCTTGGGAAAGTTGCTGTACAGCAGTTTGTTTGTAGTTTTTACTGTTATGATGGGACACATTTTTTTTGGGGGGGATGATTGGACTTTTGTGCCTTTACCAAATAGGATGTGTACAAAACAACAAAGCATTTTATTCTTTCAAAGCATTTTCTACTGCGTTTTGATAATTTGCTTGTCTTTCTTAATAGCACAGTGCACAATCAATCGGATAACACAGTACACAACGCCTAATTCCTGCCTTCAATCTCTTATCTGGCTTCCAGGGGTCTGTTGGGCAAAACTAGCTACCAACAGATCCCACAACAGCAAGGCAACCTCTACTCCAACCTGTACAGTGGTCATGTGTACAACACAATAGTATTCTATACATATACATCATAGTCTTCTATGAACTAATGACAGTAGCTAATTTATTTCCGTTTTTAGATTGCCAGTTGCCTCTTCTCCGGGGTGTATTTTATAGTTGATTATGTAGGTCTGACTGGAGGATATGATCAGTGCTTGCTATCTCCTGTGTGCTTCTTGGCGCTCGTCAAACTTGAAAAACGTGAGGATCAGAGCTAAAAGGGAGACCGTATGAATACTTATTTTGCACCATCATCGTAAGCTGCTATACATAATAGGACTAAAACATGATTGAAATATTCCTCATAACAAATCATTAATACACATGTATTTACTAATGAAATATAATTATATATGCCATTCAGCAGACGTTTTATCCAAAGCGACTTACAGTCATGCGTGCATACATTTTTACATATGGGTGGTCCCTGGAATCAAACCCACTGTCCTGGCATTGCAAGCACCATCCTCTACCAACTGAGCTCCAGAAGAAATACATGATACAGGGTTTACAAAGAGTTTACTTATACTTAATCAACTGTTTATATGTAGAGCTTCCAGTAAAGCACTGCTAAAACAAGTTCATATGGTTGCATCCATACTCCCTATAGCTTTCTCCAAGGAGAGCCACAACTGAACACACAATCACCGGTAGCCTCCATGTTACCTACCTACTGTCTTTACTTGTGGCTGGGGGATGTTTTTATGCTTGAGGTATAAGTTGCTCTTAATCACAGGTCTATGATCAGATTTTTCCTACCCCCAATCCTAACGTTTATCATTAGGGTTTGAAAACACACCTGACCCCGGGCCTGTGGTTAAGGGCCACTTCTACCTACTTGTGTTTTTTATACAGCTATTTTGTGACAGAGAAACTGATTGCACAGATTTTTTGTGATCTCTTTTCCATGTATGTTTTCTACTGCAGAGACCACCGCTGATTGGTCAGAAATAATATGTCTTGTTTATTTCAACTGCCTTTTTATATCTTAGTAGATGTTGTACTCACCCTCTCTACTCCTCCCCTTCTACTCCTCCACCCTCTCTCCTCCCCTTCTACTCCTCCTTCCTCCCCCTCTCTATCCTCCTATATAATAATATAATAATAATATATGCCATTTAGCAGACGCTTTTATCCTCCCCTCTCTACTCCTCCACCCTCCCTCCTCCCCTTCTACTCCTCCTTCCTCCCCCTCTCTATCCTCCTCCCCTCTCTACTCCTCCACCCTCCCTCCTCCCCTTCTACTCCTCCTTCCTCCCCCTCTCTATCCTCCTCCCCTTCTACTCCTCCTTCCTCCCCCTCTCTATCCTCCTCCCCTCTCTACTCCTCCACCCTCCCTCCTCCCCTTCTACTCCTCCTTCCTCCCCCTCTCTATCCTCCTCCCCTTCTACTCCTCCTTCCTCCCCCTCTCTATCCTCCTCCCCTTCTACTCCTCCTTCCTCCCCCTCTCTATCCTCCTCCCCTCTCTACTCCTCCACCCTCCCTCCTCCCCTTCTACTCCTCCTTCCTCCCCCTCTCTATCCTCCTCCCCTTCTACTCCTCCTTCCTCCCCCTCTCTATCCTCCTCCCCTTCTACTCCTCCTTCCTCCCCCTCTCTATCCTCCTCCCCTTCTACTCCTCCTTCCTCCCCCTCTCTATCCTCCTCCCCTCTCTACTCCTCCCTCCCTCTCTCATCTGTTCATCCCTTTCTCTCTCATCTGTTCATCCCTTTCTCTCATATCTGTTCATCCCTTTCTCTCTCATCTGTTCATCCCTTTCTCTCATATCTGTTCATCCCTTTCTCCCCCTCTTACTTTCTCTCACTTTCTCTGTTTCTCACTCTTACTCTGCTGTCACTCTGTGTTACTCTTCTGAGTACTTTTTACATTGATGATACAAAAATAAAATCTTTTAATAAATGACACGTTTGAAGATGAATTTCTTTAGTTCTCTGTTATGTGTGTATGCATGGGTGTTGGTATGTTGGGTTAGAGTGTGTTGGGTTGGAGTGTGTTGGTATGCTGGGTTAGAGTGAGTTGGTATGTTGGGTTAGAGTGTGTTGGGTTAGTGTGTTGGTATGTTGGGTTAGAGTGTGTTGGGTTAGTGTGTTGGTATGCTGGGTTAGAGTGTGTTGGTATGTTGGGTTAGAGTGTGTTGGGTTAGTGTGTTGGTATGTTGGGTTAGAGTGTGTTGGTTGAGTGTGTTGGTATGCTGGGTTAGAGTGAGTTGGTATGTTGGGTTAGAGTGTGTTGGGTTAGGGTGTGTTGGGTAGTTTACAGCAGTGAGGGGGCAGATGTGACTCGATGAGTTAGAGAGAGAGAGAGAGGGAGAGACGGGTCTTGTTATTAGACTGAGCCTCAGTAATCTGAGGGGGCTTTATCCTCCTCACAGCTGCTGCCTGGCCTGCCTCCTCTACTACATAATCTATGTGCTTGTTTACTACATGACATTAACATGAAATCTACTATGTTCATTGTACAGTTACATAACACTACACTGATGGATCTGCTGGATGCATACATATTTCTACCTAATCTGATGTGTGTGTGTGTGTGTGTGTGTGTGTGTGTGTGTGTGTGTGTGTGTGTGTGTGTGTGTGTGTGTGTGTGTGTGTGTGTGTGTGTGTGTGTGTGTGTGTGTGTGTGTGTGGCGTTATCCTCTCAGAGGGGGATCGAAGGAGGTAAGTCAAAAGTGTTAATACTGTACATATACTGTACAAGTTACATCCTAGTAGTCTGGAGGAGGATACTGGATACACACACACACACCTACATCAGATGAGGTACCAAATTAAAATATGTCTGCCTAAAGACACACATATACTATCCCAGATGCTCTGAAGAACTGAAAATACACAAACACTCACTGTGGACACATGATCAGAGATAGTACACTGTGAAACTGATGGAACAGTTGACTTGGGCCATGGCTGCATTACAAACACTTAAAAGACACACCCTCTCTCCTCAGGCTTCAAATTAAGTGGACACTTCTGATGATGAATCATGATGTCTGATGAGTTGACACTTGCAGGGCAAGGGGTGAGGGAGGAATGAATACATTTTTAATGGACTGCCCTTGCCCGGAAATTCATCAGTCCCACGGTTGTGTTGTCAGTCATCATGGAACCACTGGTAGCTGTTGTGTTGTCAGTCATCATGGAACCACCGGTAGCTGTTGTGTTGTCAGTCATCATGGAACCACTGGTAGCTGTTGTGTTGTCAGTCATCATGGAACCACCGGTAGCTGTTGTGTTGTCAGTCATCATGAAACCACCGGTAGCTGTTGTGTTGTCAGTCATCATGGAACCACCGGTAGCTGTTGTGTTGTCAGTCATCATGGAACCACCGGTAGCTGTTGTGTTGTCAGTCATCATGGAACCACCGGTAGCTGTTGTGTTGTCAGTCATCATGAAACCACCGGTAGCTGTTATGTTGTCAGTCATCATGTAACCACTGGTAGCTGTTGTGTTGTCAGTCATCGTGGAACCACCGGTAGCTGTTGTGTTGTCAGTCATCATGAAACCACCGGTAGCTGTTGTGTTGTCAGTCATCATGAAACCACCGGTAGCTGTTGTGTTGTCTGTCATCATGAAACCACCGGTAGCTGTTGTGTCAGTCATCATGAAACCACCGGTAGCTGTTGTGTTGTCAGTCATCATGAAACCACCGGTAGCTGTTGTGTTGTCTGTCATCATGAAACCACCGGTAGCTGTTGTGTCAGTCATCATGAAACCACCGGTAGCTGTTGTGTTGTCAGTCATCATGGAACCACCGGTAGCTGTTGTGTTGTCAGTCATCATGAAACCACCGGTAGCTGTTGTGTTGTCTGTCATCATGGAACCGCCGGTAGCTGTTGTGTTGTCTGTCATCATGAAACCACCGGTAGCTGTTGTGTCAGTCATCATGAAACCACCGGTAGCTGTTGTGTTGTCAGTCATCATGAAACCACCGGTAGCTGTTGTGTTGTCTGTCATCATGAAACCACCGGTAGCTGTTGTGTCAGTCATCATGAAACCACCGGTAGTTGTTGTGTTGTCAGTCATCATGGAACCACCGGTAGCTGTTGTGTTGTCAGTCATCATGGAACCGCCGGTAGCTGTTGTGTTGTCAGTCATCATGGAACCACCGGTAGCTGTTGTGTTGTCAGTCATCATGGAACCACCGGTAGCTGTTGTGTCAGTCATCATGAAACCACCGGTAGTTGTTGTGTTGTCAGTCATCATGGAACCGCCGGTAGCTGTTGTGTTGTCAGTCATCATGGAACCGCCAGTAGCTGTTGTGTCAGTCATCATGGAACCGCCAGTAGCTGTTGTGTTGTCAGTCATCATGAAACCACCGGTAGCTGTTGTGTTGTCTGTCATCATGAAACCGCCAGTAGCTGTTGTGTCAGTCATCATGGAACCACCGGTAGCTGTTGTGTCAGTCATCATGGAACCACCGGTAGCTGTTGTGTTGTCAGTCATCATGGAACCACCGGTAGCTGTTGTGTCAGTCATCATGGAACCACCGGTAGCTGTTGTGTTGTCAGTCATCATGGAACCACCGGTAGCTGTGTTGTCAGTCATCGTGGAACCACCGGTAGCTGTTGTGTTGTCAGTCATCATGAAACCACCGGTAGCTGTTATGTTGTCAGTCATCATGAAACCACCGGTAGCTGTTGTGTTGTCAGTCATCATGGAACCACCGGTAGCTGTTGTGTTGTCAGTCATCATGAAACCACCGGTAGCTGTTGTGTTGTCAGTCATCATGAAACCACCGGTAGCTGTTGTGTTGTCAGTCATCATGAAACCACCGGTAGCTGTTGTGTTGTCAGTCATCATGAAACCACCGGTAGCTGTTGTGTTGTCAGTCATCATGAAACCACCGGTAGCTGTTGTGTCTGTCATCATGGAACCACCGGTAGCTGTTGTGTCAGTCATCATGGAACCACCGGTAGCTGTTGTGTTGTCAGTCATCATGAAACCACCGATAGCTGTTGTGTTGTCAGTCATCATGGAACCACCGGTAGCTGTTGTGTTGTCAGTCATCATGGAACCACCGGTAGCTGTTGTGTTGTCAGTCATCATGGAACCGCCAGTAGCTGTTGTGTTGTCAGTCATCATGGAACCGCCAGTAGCTGTTGTGTTGTCAGTCATCATGGAACCACCGGTAGCTGTTGTGTTGTCTGTCATCATGAAACCACCGGTAGCTGTTGTGTTGTCAGTCATCATGGAACCACCGGTAGCTGTTGTGTTGTCAGTCATCATGAAACCACCGGTAGCTGTTGTGTTGTCAGTCATCATGAAACCACCGGTAGCTGTTGTGTTGTCAGTCATCATGGAACCACCGGTAGCTGTTGTGTCAGTCATCATGAAACCACCGGTAGCTGTTGTGTCAGTCATCATGAAACCACCGGTAGCTGTTGTGTTGTCAGTCATCATGAAACCACCGGTAGCTGTTGTGTTGTCAGTCATCATGAAACCACCGGTAGCTGTTGTGTCAGTCATCATGAAACCACCGGTAGCTGTTGTGTTGTCAGTCATCATGAAACCACCGGTAGCTGTTGTGTTGTCAGTCATCATGAAACCACCGGTAGCTGTTGTGTTGTCAGTCATCATGGAACCACCGGTAGCTGTTGTGTCAGTCATCATGAAACCACCGGTAGCTGTTGTGTTGTCAGTCATCATGGAACCACCGGTAGCTGTTGTGTTGTCAGTCATCATGGAACCACCGGTAGCTGTTGTGTTGTCAGTCATCATGGAACCGCCGATAGCTGTTGTGTGTGCTTTATATGCGCTACAGTCAATTATGATTGCATTTCATATCTTGGCTAGAAGACAACACCTCCACAGACATCGAATACCAGCCATCTGACAATATCAGGTATATCGAAAATGATTATATTGCGATGTCAGTGAAAGTTGTACGCGCTAGCTAACGTTTCTAAAAGCTAACCAAACAAAAACATGACTTTTACCATACGTGTTTGTGCCGTCATGTGTATTAGTAGCAAAATGTCTGACTTATTTACATTAGTTTTTACTTACACTTGTATGTTGACTTCTCCATATTAATGTTGGTTCTAAGTTTTGGCTGACTTTTCTTAGCGGATGTACAATCATTGCGAATTGAATTATGGGGCGTTTCAGGCCCCGGAGTGAACAGAGCTGGGCTGAGGGTCTTACGTTGCCAACTTTGCTTACTTGGCTAATTGTTTGGACCGATGGAAAAGACGGCCGCGGGGATTCCCCCAAGGGCATAAGGCGAGGGTAAGTGGAGGAGGGTGTGTCTTTTACGTGTTTAGAACACAGCCCCTGTGTTTTGGGTTACCATGTCACATGACCTAGATTTGAACCTTTATTTGAAGCCTTTCCCAGAAATTTGAATTACACCAAAAATGTAACAAATTGTCTGAGGATGGTGCTGGACCATCTGACAGATTTAACTAAAGATGATTGTCCAAAACACAGGGCCCTGGACATGACACCTTCCATGCTGACATTGTCACAATGGAGACTGAACATTCTGTTTAATTCAAATACACAAACATCAAATTATAAATTAAACTCTATTTATTTTCTTATAACAAAACTGAATAGCTATTAAAGTTAATTGTTTTATTATGTTTTTTATTAAGTTATTATTATTGCTATTGAAGTTGTAATTTGAGAA
>NC_068454.1:78230592-78280592 GCF_023373465.1 Oncorhynchus keta
AGTTAACCATCACTACACTAGTCCTGCCTATGAACTGTAATACCAAGAGAGGGAATAGAGTTAACCATCACTACACTAGTCCTGCCTATGAACTGCAATACCAAGAGAGGGAATAGAGTTAACCATCACTACACTAGTCCTGCCTATGAACTGCAATACCAAGAGAGGGAATAGAGTTAACCATCACTACACTAGTCCTGCCTATGAACTGCAATACCAAGGGAGGGAATAGAGTTAACCATCACTACACTAGTCCTGCCTATGAACTGCAATACCAAGAGAGGGAATAGAGTTAACCATCACTACACTAGTCCTGCCTATGAACTGCAATACCAAGGGAGGGAATAGAGTTAACCATCACTACACTAGTCCTGCCTATGAACTGCAATACCAAGAGAGGGAATAGAGTTAACCATCACTACACTAGTCCTGCCTATGAACTGCAATACCAAGGGAGGGAATAGAGTTAACCATCACTACACTAGTCCTGCCTATGAACTGCAATACCAAGAGAGGGAATAGAGTTAACCATCACTACACTAGTCCTGCCTATGAACTGCAATACCAAGGGAGGGAATAGAGTTAACCATCACTACACTAGTCCTGCCTATGAACTGCAATACCAAGAGAGGGAATAGAGTTAACCTCCACACTACTGAACCTACTGTTTAAGGAATATATAGATAAAACATTTTAAATTATTCAAATATTTAGATAGCAGACATGTCACATTTGTCCTTGCTTGGTGGCCATTATGATGTCATCAGCAGGGGGCAGACTAAAATACATGATGTGGACCATATTTTCAAGGACACAGAAGTCTCTCATAACACAATGTGGGGATATTTGGGGAAGAGTCATGCTACGATCCTCATGGTGACACCATCTTACATGGCTTCTCAATTATTGAAGCAAAGTGACTGAATGAGAGACAAAGAAAAAGGTGAAAGATAAAGGTGGGTGAGAGAGGGAAATGGTGAAAGGGGGATGGTGAAAGAGGTAAAAACTACCGTGCTTCCGCCGAGTATGTAAATGAGGGTTATTTTGCATGTACCTTGACAACACACATGCACACGCACCCTGAGGACTGGTACACTCTGCCCATCTGTGTGTGTATTAGGGGCTGTGGCTCAGTGCTGTGGCATGCAGCTCAGTTTGGTGTGAAGTGAACACACATACACACACACAGGGTTTGGAGAAGTATATACAGCAGCGTGACCCAGAGTCCCCTGGTACCGGAACCTTCTAGAATGATTTAGAGCCACTGTCAGACACACAGGACTACAACTGGGTTAGAATGATGAAATGCCACCTGATCTGCTGGGCTGGGGAATCACATAGTTTGATGCCATTCCATTGTGTATATGTGCCATTCAGAGGGTGAACAGGCAAGACAAAAGATTTAAGTGCCTTTGAACGGGGTATTGTAGTAGGTGCCAGGCGCACCGGTATGTTTCAAGAACTGCAACGCTGCTGGGTTTTTCATGCTCAGCAGCTTCCCGTGTGTATCAAGAATGGTCCACCACCCAAAGGACATCTAGCCAACTTGAGACAATTGTGGAAAGCATTGTAGTCAACATGGGCCAGCATCCCTGTGGAACTCAATATTAGGTAAATACTACTAATGTTTGGTATACTCAGTTTATGTGCCCTTCAAATGAAAACATTGTAGAATAAAACACAACACTGACAGTAATGTTATTTGATGAATAAGGATGAAACTTTTTCGCAAACCAGACCAGAGGATAGAGGTTGCATTCATACACAGCCCCTCCATTCAACCAGCGACCACAAAATAGTGCCATGCACTGCGGGTGCTACTGAGTACTATGAAGACACCATTGAGAGTCTGTGTGTGTGTGTTTTGTGGTGGGGGGGTCGGGGTCGAGTGTGTATGGGGTGAGGGTACTTGTGATATCGTGTGCGTGAGTGAGTGTGTGTGTGGGGAAATGGGTTGAGGGGTCTGTGTGCGGTACAGTCACATTGTGCCATGATGCTGTTATATAATGGGCTGGCTAGTGGGATGTCAGACAGACATCTCAGACAGAGTTCAGTGTGTCAAATCGGAGGGCCTGTTGTCCGGACCTCTGGCAGTCTCTATGGGGGTGCCACAGGGTTAAATTCTCGGGCCGACTCTTTTCTCTGTATACATCAATTTTATATTAGTTAGAACAAGTTCTCATTTACAACTGCGACCTGGCCAAGATAAAGCATAGTAGTGTGAACAGACAACAACACAGACAAGTCAATAGCACAGAGAGAGAAAAAAAAAGAGTCTATATACAGTGGGGCAAAAAAGTATTTAATCAGCCACCAATTGCGCAAGTTCTCCCACTTAAAAAGTTGTGAGAGGCCTGTAATTTTCATCATCGGTACACTTCAACTATGACAGCCAAAATGAGAAGAAAAAAATTCCAGAAAATCACGTTGTAGGATTTTTAATTAATTTATTTGCAAATTATGGTGGCTAAAAACAGAGCTGGTATCTGTGCAGAAGGTAAAATCCGCTAGCAGTGGCTAACAATGACTAAATAACTTGTAGCTAATTAGCTGGTTAGCTTTTGGAGGTTCTTGAATGTGTTCTAAAATTGAAAATAATAGCGATTCCGTATCACATTGGGTGATGAACTTCAATGCCATTACAACTCTCCTTCCGTGGCCTCCAACTGCTCTTAAATCCAAGTAAAATGAAATGCATGCTCTTCAACCGATCGCTGCCCGCACCTGCCCGCCCTTCTAGCATCACTACTCTGGACGGTTCTGACTTAGAATATGTGGACAACTACAAATACCTTGGTGTCTGGTTAGACTGCAAACTCTCCTTCCAGACTCACATTAAGCATCTTCAATCCAAAATTAAATCTAGAATCGGCTTCCTATTTCGCAACAAAGCATCCTTCACTCATGCTGCCAAACATACCCTCGGAAATCGGACTATCCGACCGATCCTTGACTTCTGCGATGTCATTTATAACATAGCCTCCAACACTCTACTCAGCCAATTGGATGCAGTCTATTACAGTGCCATCCGTTTTGCCACCAAAGCCCATATACTACTCACCACTGCGACCTGTATGCTCTCGTTGGCTGGCCCTCGCTTCATATTCGTTGCCAAACCCACTGGCTCCAGGTCATCTATAAGTCTTTGCTTGTCACGCCCTGGTCAAAGTATTTTGTGTTTATCTTTATGTATTGGGTCAGGCCAGGGTGTGGCATGGGGTTTTTGTATTGTGGTGTGTTTTGTCTTGGGGTTTTGGTATATAGTGGGATTGTAGCTAGTGGGGTGATCTAGCAGAGTCTATGGCTGTCTGGAGTGGTTCTCAATCAGAGGCAGGTGTTTATCGTTGTCTCTGATTGGGAACCATATTTAGGCAGCCATATTCTTTGGTTGTTTTGTGGGTGATTGTCCTTAGTGTCTGTGTACTGTCTAGTGTTAGTTTGCACCAGTTTAGGCTGTTTCGGTTTTCGTTACGTTTATTGTTTTGTAGTGTTTGTGTTTAGTGTGTTTTCTTCATTAAACATGAATCGTAAATCTACACGCTGCGTTTTGGTCCGACTCTCCTTCACCACACCTAGAAAACCGTTACATTGCTAGGTATAGCCCTGCCTTATCTCAGCTCACTGGTCACCATAGCAGCACCCATCCGTAGCAAGTGCTCCAGCAGGTATATTTCACTGGTCACCCCAAAGCCAATCCCTCCTTTGGCCGCCTTTCCTTACAGTTCTCTGCTGCCAATGACTGGAACGAATTGCAAAAATCACTGAAGCTGGAGACCAATATCTCCCTCACTAACTTTAAGCACCAGCTGTCAGAGCAGCTCACAGATCTACAACTACTGGTCTCAGATGACCTACATCACGCGCCAAGAGAAAGAGGAGATAAAGAGGAAAAGGGGGCTCGGAAAGGAACATAGCCCACCTGTAAATAGCCCATCCAACTACCTCATCCACATACTGTTATTTTTGTTTTTGTTCCTTTGCACCCCAGTATCTCTACTTGCACATTCATCTTCTGCACATCTGTCACTCCAGTGTTGAATTGCTAAATTGTAATTATTTTGCCACTATGACCTATTTATTGCCTTTACCTCCCTTATCTTACATAATTTGCACACACTGTATATCGACTTTTTTCTCTATTGTTATTGACTGTATGTTTGTTTATTTCTTGCGTAACTCTGTGTTGTTTGTGTCACACTGCTTTGCTTTATCTTGGCCAGGTCACAGTTGTAAAGGAGAACTTGTTCTCAAATAGCCTACCTGGTTAAATAAAGGTGTTCTCGACTAGCCTACCTGGTTAAATAAAGGTGTTCTCAAATAGCCTACCTGGTTAAATAAAGGTGTTCTCAAATAGCCTACCTGGTTAAATAAAGGTGTTCTCTAATAGCCTACCTGGTTAAATAAAGGTGTTCTCAACTAGCCTACCTGGTTAAATAAAGGTGTTCTCAAATAGCCTACCTGGTTAAATAAAGGTGTTCTCAAATAGCCTACCTGGTTAAATAAAGGTGTTCTCAACTAGCCTACCTGGTTAAATAAAGGTGTTCTCAAATAGCCTACCTGGTTAAATAAAGGTGTTCTCAACTAGCCTACCTGGTTAAATAAAGGTGTTCTCGACTAGCCTACCTGGTTAAATAAAGGTGTTCTCAAATAGCCTACCTGGTTAAATAAAGGTGTTCTCAAATAGCCTACCTGGTTAAATAAAGGTGTTCTCAAATAGCCTACCTGGTTAAATAAAGGTGTTCTCAACTAGCCTACCTGGTTAAATAAAGGTGTTCTCAAATAGCCTACCTGGTTAAATAAAGGTGTTCTCAAATAGCCTACCTGGTTAAATAAAGGTGTTCTCAACTAGCCTACCTGGTTAAATAAAGGTGTTCTCAACTAGCCTACCTGGTTAAATAAAGGTGTTCTCAAATAGCCTACCTGGTTAAATAAAGGTGTTCTCAAATAGCCTACCTGGTTAAATAAAGGTGTTCTCAAATAGCCTACCTGGTTAAATAAAGGTGTTCTCAAATAGCCTACCTGGTTAAATAAAGGTGTTCTCAAATAGCCTACCTGGTTAAATAAAGGTGTTCTCAAATAGCCTACCTGGTTAAATAAAGGTGTTCTCAAATAGCCTACCTGGTTAAATAAAGGTGTTCTCAAATAGCCTACCTGGTTAAATAAAGGTGTTCTCAAATAGCCTACCTGGTTAAATAAAGGTGTTCTCAAATAGCCTACCTGGTTAAATAAAGGTGTTCTCAAATAGCCTACCTGGTTAAATAAAGGTGTTCTCAAATAGCCTACCTGGTTAAATAAAGGTGTTCTCAACTAGCCTACCTGGTTAAATAAAGGTGTTCTCAACTAGCCTACCTGGTTAAATAAAGGTGTTCTCAAATAGCCTACCTGGTTAAATAAAGGTGTTCTCAAATAGCCTACCTGGTTAAATAAAGGTGTTCTCAAATAGCCTACCTGGTTAAATAAAGGTGTTCTCAAATAGCCTACCTGGTTAAATAAAGGTGTTCTCAACTAGCCTACCTGGTTAAATAAAGGTGTTCTCAAATAGCCTACCTGGTTAAATAAAGGTGTTCTCAAATAGCCTACCTGGTTAAATAAAGGTGTTCTCAAATAGCCTACCTGGTTAAATAAAGGTGTTCTCAAATAGCCTACCTGGTTAAATAAAGGTGTTCTCAAATAGCCTACCTGGTTAAATAAAGGTGTTCTCAAATAGCCTACCTGGTTAAATAAAGGTGTTCTCAAATAGCCTACCTGGTTAAATAAAGGTGTTCTCAAATAGCCTACCTGGTTAAATAAAGGTGTTCTCAAATAGCCTACCTGGTTAAATAAAGGTGTTCTCAAATAGTCTACCTGGTTAAATAAAGGTGTTCTCAAATAGCCTACCTGGTTAAATAAAGGTGTTCTCAACTAGCCTACCTGGTTAAATAAAGGTGTTCTCAAATAGCCTACCTGGTTAAATAAAGGTGTTCTCAAATAGCCTACCTGGTTAAATAAAGGTGAAATAAAACATGTCAAAAGTATTTTTTTCACCAAACTCATTTTTTGCCAGGGCATTTAGTCAGTCCATCCCTGCATGTGAGGAGGTTGAATTGGAAAGATGTGTGTGCTTTGTGTGTGAGAGAGCCCGGTGAAAGTGAGAGAAATATGGAGATATAAAAAGAGGTGGAATGAAAGAAAGAGAGAATAAATAATAAAAAACAGAATTCCACAAAAAAATGGTGTTTGTACTATTTGGCTGTACAGCACAGTACAGTTACAGTAAAAGGGTTCTAAAACACTACTGCAGTAGTAGTACTAGGGACGGGGAGAGGTGGAGAGGGAAGGAAGGGAGTAGACTAATATAATAATAATAATAATAATATATGCCATTTAGCAGACTAGAGGACTAGAGTAGAGGGTGGAGAGGGGCGGGAGAGCGTTGCATGTAATCCGGCAGACGGGGGATAGCCCCCGGCTCACACTGCAGCTCTCGTGCTCAAACTTCTACTACTGGACTCAGATGACCTACATCACGCGCCAGGAGGAAAAGGAGAGAAAGAGGAAAAGGGAGCGCGGAAAGGAAATAACCAAATAAACAAGGCGGCATCTTCAACATTAGCCAGTGTTTTCAACCAATTATATGAATGCATGTCAGTTTGTTTACGCATCAAGTAGTGATTGAGAAAACGCATTAATGCAGTTGTATCTATGTCTCAGTGTATATATTTTATTCGAAATTCAAGTTCAATTGACAAGGCCGACCGAGGCTGTAGCCTATAACGTCACTCTACTCCCGACTGGTGGCCGACAATCCAAATTGCAATAAATTAGAGTTGCCTACTACTGGGCTGCGTTCAGTACGAAAACAAAGTAGTTTTACGTTCAATTAAACGGAAACGGGGGTCATGAATTAGCAATTAAAATACGGGGAGGGGTTGTGGATGAAAATGATTGGCTTCCCTTTAAATATGTCACTCATTGCTTTCAGCCAAACCCACAAAAACGGAGCAAACATACCTCAAAGTCTGTTCAATAAAAACGGCCAAAGACTCCAGCCACAAGACTGCTAAATATTTAATAAAATAGCTACCCAGACTATCTGCATTGCCCCTTTTTGCACTAACTTATTTTGACTTATCACATAGCCAGCGCTGCTGCTACTGTTTACTATCTGTCACTTTATTCCTATTATACATTATGTATATATCTACTTCAATGACCCTATATACCCCTGAATATCGACTCGGTACTAATATAGGGGAAGGGCCCGTAAGAAAGAATGTCACTGTTAGTCCACACCTGTTGTTTATGAAGAACGTGACACATTTGATCTGAACGTTTTGGGGGAACGTGCCGTTCAGTACAAATCTATACGAAACGTAGCAAAGGTTCAATCGAACTGAACACACTATTGTACTCAAGTGACAAACTGCTACAGTCTGTAGCTCAGTTGGTAGAGCATGGCGCTTGTAATGCCAGGGTAGTGGGTTCGATCCCCGGGACCACCCATATGTAGAATGTATGCACACATGACTGTAAGTAAAGCGTCTGCTAAATGGCATATATTATTATTATTTATTATATTACAACAAGACAGTCATCTGTGTCAAATGCACGGTGAGTGGAAAATTGTAGACTACCTCTGGAAAATCTGTATTTTGATGAAGGTACTCTGCCTGCAGCATAGGCACTTTTATCTTTGGCCTCACCCCCCTATCTAAAAAACCTATGGCAGCCCTCATCCTCCACATACAACACCAGTTCTGCCAGTCACATTCTGTTAAAGGTCCCCAAAGCACACACATCCCTGGGTCGCTCCTCTTTTCAGTTCGCTGAAGCTAGTCTTCATTCAAAGACTACATTTTGGACACGCTTACTGACAGTTGTGGTTGCTTCGCGTGATGTATTTCTGTCTCTACCTTCTTGCCGTTTGCACGGTTGTCTGTGCCCAATAATGTTTGTACCGTGTTTTGTGCCGCTATCATGTTGTGTTTTCATGTGTTGCTCAGTGGCGGTTGTAGACCATTTCAACTGGGGTGGCCAAGCTGGGGCCAGTTACATTATACGTTATTGTAGTCATATTGTTTTCTTCACTGCATTGCAGGCATTAGCAGGCAAAAGACCATGTTCGTAATCATTCAACAATTTATTTGCATTTCCATTATAATTTTCATTTGCATTGCATATTCAGTATCAGGTCACATCAACTGTATTCTCCAGTTTTTGTGTTTTTTTGTTGCAAAAAGATCAGCAAATGCATCTAGACTCAAGGCCTTTGTCCTCCTTGACTCAATACTTAATACACCCAAATTGCTTAATCTGTCATCTGACATTGTGGACCTGAGATACGTTTTCATCAGATTTAGTGCAGGGGCTTCTCTTTGAAAAACACATCACTTGTAGGGTTTAGAGTTTAGATGCCATTCATAATGTCACAGTGTTTGTTAGAGAACCTTCTGTTAAGCTCATTGAGCATATGATCTAAAACAGGGTAGAAAAGGGTTGTACGAAAACTGCCTTTTTCTTGTTCTGAATCTGACCCACTGTACTGAGTACAGAGTCTCCGTTAAATTGAGAGCTTTTTTGGTCGTTTTGCAGGGGGGTGTATTGCAGTATCACATTGCTCAGCTGTGTTCAACACTTCATTCCATAGGTAATCAAAAAATGACTCATCCCTGTAGTCATTCAAAGTTTGAACTAATGCTTCAACTAAATCAACAGCCTTTGACAGGTCAAGTGATGAAGACTGTAGCATATCTGATAGAAATGTTGCTTCTCCAAACACTTTATGGAGTGTAACAAGGCACACAATGAATTGTAAATCTATCTGTGCAAGCAGACCTCATGCCTCAACAGATCTGTCACCATTGTGTTCTTGGACTATGTCTTGCAGGACTCGCTTAATGGCAGGTAATCTATCCATAATAGTATGTAGAGCCATATATCGACATGCCCGGTGAGTGTCACTTAGTCTCGAAGCTCTCTAGGTGCACCTGGGTACATATCTTTTTGTATGCTAAGCCATTTTTAAAGCACATATGACCTGGATGTGAAGACGTAAAGTCTTTCTAGTAAGGAGAACTGTCCGACCTCAGGGACAGCTTTGACTGTATCCACTAAAACTAAGTTTAGACAGTGTGCACTGCAGTGGATGTAAAAGGCTTTGCTTGTTCTTCAATGTGTGCCTGGACGCCTGAATGCTTGCCACTCATAACGGAAGCACCGTCATATGCTTGGCCTACTAGGTTGGTTTTGTATTCAAGACCATAACTTTCAATTATGTTTATGATTCTGTCAGTAAGCCCTGTTGCATCTAGTCACTCAGCAGATTCAAAGCGGAGAAAGCTCTCATGGACAGCTCCTCTGAAATAGTACGAGAGATATCTGCTCCTTTTTAAAACGTTTATTTTTTATTTTTACATCTTTTGTTTTGTCTGCCATTATGTGAAAGACATCACTGTTTTTCACTTCTATAATTTTTGTTCAAACCATGTCTGCCAAACACCTCAGAACATCATTCTGAATCCCTTTGCTTGTATATTTTCCATTATGAATGGAAGTCACCCTTTTTTTTCACAGTTGCGTCATGCTTAGCTATTGTTTCTAGGATTGCCATGAAGTTCCCTTTGTTATCTGACTCTGCAGACTCATCGTGTCCTCTTTCTGCAATGTTTTGTGTGGCTGTAAGTAGTAGTACTTCTATTGTTTTAATATTGTCCCTATTTTCTTGAACCTGTTTGTTGTGTTCCTTGTTTAGGGCATTTACCAGTGTTGCATTACTTTGTACAGCTTTCTGATAGTCTCTCCATGTAATCATTGCTTGTTTGTGCTGCTCAGACTTTGCATGAACTGCAAATCCCCCTCTTTGTAAGTTGCCTTCTTCCAGTTCTTAAAACCCAAATGTGAATCAAATACAGTCAGACTTTGCGAGGGCTAAAATGCCTGCAGGCGTAACAAAACCCAGAGCCTGATTCTTTTGAATATTCAAGGCAGGGGTGGATATGGTACCAGGCCGCCTTGAAGCTCCTCCTCCGGTCCCCCATCAGAGTTCTTGGGTATATGTTCATCATTGGCTGCACCGGTGGTTCCTCTCGGGATTTGCTGATATCTGCCAAAGAAAAATATATATCATTAAAAGTATCTATTTGGGCAATTTTAGATATACCATTGCCACCAGGCAACTTCTGAAATCCATCTGATATCTATATCACAAGCCCAACAGCATGTTAAATAAGAATAATTTCAATCACAAACCGACTCATTTCTATACACCATTTAAACTGACTAATTGCACTGCTTTACAAGTAACCACGGATTTATTCAACATCACATCAACCCCCCAGGACCGCTAGTGGTGTTGCTGCCATGATATGATGTTGTTTTTAGGTCTCTCTTTGTTTAGTGTTGTGGTGTCTCTCTTGTCCTGATGTGTTTTGGCCTATATTTTATTGTACATTTTTAATCCCAGCCCCCGTCCCCGCAGGAGGCATTTTGGTAGGCCGTCATTGTCAATTAGAATGTGTTCTTAACTGACTTGCCTAGGTAAATAAATAAACTATTATTCACGCATTGATTTTATGATTGATTTACGATAGGCGGCAACAACGAACAAGTACTAACAGTAGAAGAAGTTACCTCACTTGTTTCCGCTTCCGGGTTCTGAATTCAGAACGTCGTGTGAACGCCGCGCTAACAGAAAGTTTATTCACAGCGGCTTGGATTTATTATGTATTTTAATCTTTTAATATTAATGTTTTAGAATATAATTGATATAAGAGGATATATTTACCTGGTAAGGACGAAATCGTCTGGTTGGTAAGTTGATCTCACACGGGGGAATCGGACAGTTGTAGCTTGCTAGCTAGCTACAAGAGTTCAATGCTAGCTAGTAGTTGAGACAGCTAGCAAGTTAGCTAGTAGTTGAGCCCTAACTAGTTAGCCAACACTGGCAAAAATCTGTGTTGACAGGTGAAATGTGAATAGGCAAGGGAAACAAAAACAGCAAATGTTTGTTAACTTGGCAAGCAAACTAATCATAATTTTTAGTAGCTAACTTAACGTTAGCTGGGCAGATACACGTGACACTGGTCTGTTTGTCAACTTTGCTGATCACCTATCCATGCCACTAAGGTTAACGTTAGCTACTTGGCTAGCTAAGAAGTTTGTCTGTTTCAGTTTGTTTGTTTACCGACTACCATTGTGTTGTAGACGATGTCTCTTCCTAAACGGGAGGTGGAGGAGCTACGGCCCTGGGTGGAACGGACCGTGAAGAAGGTGCTGGGGTTCTCTGAGCCTACGGTCGTTACTGCGGCCCTGCACTGTGTAGGCAAGGGCCTGGACAAGAGGAAGACCACGGGTGTGTGAGAGGGGGATTATGAGGGCAGTTGGTGTGTGACATGTTACACTGAAATTATGGCAGAAAAGCTGTGTTGTACACTGTATCTGTTTTGTTAGCCTATTTTTCCAGAACGTCTGTTTTTTTGTGGGTCTGACTCAAATAGATAACTGTTCAGTAGTCTTTAAATGTTGTATTTGACCCTTGACTCCTAACCTTTGACCCATTAGACCAGCTGCGTCCATTCCTGGATGAGTCTGCCGGTGGGTTCGTGGAGAGACTATTTGAGGCCCTGGAGGAGAGCCGCAATTCCCGTGGGAACAAGGGTGCTGGGGAGAGGAACCGCAAGAGAGACCTGAAGGTAGACCTCACCACACACTGCTGCTGCTGTTGTACCACACATTCCACATTAACCTGTAGGTTGTAACTAGTAGCTATCTACATGTCTAGACCATGGAGATGGAACACATTAACCTGTAACCAGTAGCTACCTACATGTTTAGACCATGGAGATGGAACACATTAACCTGTAACCAGTAGCTACCTACATGTTTAGACCATGGAGATGGAACACATTAACCTGTATCCTGTAACCAGTAGCTACCTACATGTTTAGACCATGGAGATGGAACACATTAACCTGTAACCAGTAGCTACCTACATGTTTAGACCATGGAGATGGCACACATTAACCTGTAACCAGTAGCTACCTACATGTTTAGACCATGGAGATGGAACACATGAACCTGTAACCAGTAGCTACCTACATGTTTAGACCATGGAGATGGCACACATTAACCTGTAACCAGTAGCTACCTACATGTTTAGACCATGGAGATGGCACACATTAACCTGTAACCAGTAGCTACCTACATGTTTAGACCATGGAGATGGCACACATTAACCTGTAACCAGTAGCTACCTACATGTTTAGACCATGGAGATGGCACACATTAACCTGTAACCAGTAGCTACCTACAACCAGTAGCTACCTACATGTTTAGACCATGGAGATGGCACACATTAACCTGTAACCAGTAGCTACCTACATGTTTAGACCATGGAGATGGAACACATTAACCTGTAACCAGTAGCTACCTACATGTTTAGACCATGGAGATGGAACACATTAACCTGTAACCAGTAGCTACCTACATGTTTAGACCATGGAGATGGAACACATTAACCTGTAACCAGTAGCTACCTACATGTTTAGACCATGGAGATGGAACACATTAACCTGTAACCAGTAGCTACCTACATGTTTAGACCATGGAGATGGAACACATTAACCTGTATCCTGTAACCAGTAGCTACCTACATGTTTAGACCATGGAGATGGAACACATTAACCTGTAACCAGTAGCTACCTACATGTTTAGACCATGGAGATGGCACACATTAACCTGTAACCAGTAGCTACCTACATGTTTAGACCATGGAGATGGAACACATTAACCTGTATCCTGTAACCAGTAGCTACCTACATGTTTAGACCATGGAGATGTAACACATTAACCTGTAACCAGTAGCTACCTACATGTTTAGACCATGGAGATGGCACACATTAACCTGTAACCAGTAGCTACCTACATGTTTAGACCATGGAGATGGCACACATTAACCTGTAACCAGTAGCTACCTACATGTTTAGACCATGGAGATGGAACACATTAACCTGTAACCAGTAGCTACCTACATGTTTAGACCATGGAGATGGAACACATTAACCTGTAACCAGTAGCTACCTACATGTTTAGACCATGGAGATGGAACACATTAACCTGTATCCTGTAACCAGTAGCTACCTACATGTTTAGACCATGGAGATGGAACACATTAACCTGTAACCAGTAGCTACCTACATGTTTAGACCATGGAGATGGCACACATTAACCTGTAACCAGTAGCTACCTACATGTTTAGACCATGGAGATGGAACACATTAACCTGTATCCTGTAACCAGTAGCTACCTACATGTTTAGACCATGGATATGTAACACATTAACCTGTAACCAGTAGCTACCTACATGTTTAGACCATGGAGATGGCACACATTAACCTGTAACCAGTAGCTACCTACATGTTTAGACCATGGAGATGGCACACATTAACCTGTAACCAGTAGCTACCTACATGTTTAGACCATGGAGATGGCACACATTAACCTGTAACCAGTAGCTACCTACATGTTTAGACCATGGAGATGGCACAGATATCAGAAGGCATTGAATGGGTGTAAACGATAGGCAAGGTGAGTTTCTACCATTTCAACTCAGTAACTCGTTTATCTACAGAAAGTCATGGTCTCAAGGATGAATCTTTATTATGTTAGCGTCATGCATATCTCCCCTGGGAGCAGGAAACAGTGAGTGGATATTCCCCAGGAGGTTGTTTAAATTACTCATTGCATTGGTTAGATAGCTTGGCTGTGCCACTGGCTAAGCCTCAGGCCATTGCCACCTACTGATGTTCCCCCAGGATGTGTTTGGTGATGAGGTGGAGGTGGGTGCAAGGCGGGACGTCCCTGAGGCAGGAGATGGTGTGCCGGTGAAGAGGAAACGTGTCCCCCGCTTCGAGGAGGTGGAGGAACCAGAGGTCCTACCTGCACCCCCTACTGAGAGCCCTGTCATGCTCACTAAAATACAGGTAGCCACACACACACACTGTTTCCCATATGAAACACGCATGTACCAAGATCCTGCTTCACACACAGACGTGTCACAATCCTTGTGAAATGAATCAGTGTTCATTCCCCCTCTCTCTGTCCTCAGATCAAACAGATGATGGAGGCTGCCACCAGACAGATAGAGGAGAGGAAGAAACAGCTGAGCTTCGTCCCAGTGTCTTCCCAGCAGGTGAGACTAATCTTCCTCCACTTTCTCCCTCTCTTGAAGGATCGCTGTCTTTTCCCCTCCTTATAAATGAAAAGTGTAGATGTCTGACATTGTGGACTTGTGTTGTTACTGTCTCATCACAATCTCCTGTCCCCCTCCAGAGGCTGCCCCTGCCCACTCCCCAGCCAGACCCCCCCTTCGCCTCTCATCTTCTCCCCGCTCCCTCTGCCCCCTCCTCGGGCTCGGCCCAGTCCATCGCTCCCTCCCAGGCAGCTACTTTCATGAACGATGCCATCGAGAAGGCTAGGAAGGCTGCAGAACTGCAGGCCCGCATCCAGTCGCAGTTAGCCATGAAGCCTGGTATACTGGGAGCCATTGGGAACACTGGAGGACCTCATAACCTGGTGGCGCTGGCTAACCTACACGCCATGGGGATAGCACCACCGTGAGTATAGCATACACCACAGACCCAACTTTAGACACTTCCACAAATACATGTCATACTACAGGGAGGCTTAACACATGTATGTCATCTGAGTTTGTGTGTGTGTTGGGTGTAGGAAGGTGTCGGAGGCCCGTGAGTCAAACAAGCCGGCCCCTCTGATTCTGGATGATATGGGTCGGACCGTGGATGCCAGTGGCAACGAGGTGGAGCTAACACACCGCATGCCCACCCTCAAAGGTACAACACTCTCCTCTACGATCACAATCAGCATGCTCTATTCCCCGATCTTCAGTCACCTGTCTGACTGTTCATTCATCTCCTCTCCATCCACAGCTAATATCTGACTGAGTTCATTCATCTCCTCTCCATCCACCCACAGCTAATATCTGACTGTGTTCATTCATCTCCTCTCCATCCACCCACAGCTAATATCTGACTGTGTTCATTCATCTCCTCTCCATCCACCCACAGCTAATATCTGACTGTGTTCATTCATCTCCTCTCCATCCACCCACAGCTAATATCTGACTGTGTTCATTCATCTCCTCTCCATCCACCCACAGCTAATATCTGACTGTGTTCATTCATCTCCTCTCCATCCACCCACAGCTAATATCTGACTGTGTTCATTCATCTCCTCTCCATCCACCCACAGCTAATATCTGACTGTGTTCATTCATCTCCTCTCCATCCATCCACAGCTAATATCTGACTGTGTTCATTCATCTCCTCTCCATCCACCCACAGCTAATATCTGACTGTGTTCATTCATCTCCTCTCCATCCACCCACAGCTAATATCTGACTGTGTTCATTCATCTCCTCTCCATCCACCCACAGCTAATATCTGACTGTGTTCATTCATCTCCTCTCCATCCACCCACAGCTAATATCTGACTGTGTTCATTCATCTCCTCTCCATCCACCCACAGCTAATATCTGACTGTGTTCATTCATCTCCTCTCCATCCATCCACAGCTAATATCTGACTGTGTTCATTCATCTCCTCTCCATCCACCCACAGCTAATATCTGACTGTGTTCATTCATCTCCTCTCCATCCACCCACAGCTAATATCTGACTGAGTTCATTCATCTCCTCTCCACCCACCCACAGCTAATATCTGACTGTGTTCATTCATCTCCTCTCCATCCACCCACAGCTAATATCTGACTGTGTTCATTCATCTCCTCTCCACCCACCCACAGCTAATATCTGACTGAGTTCATTCATCTCCTCTCCATCCACCCACAGCTAATATCTGACTGTGTTCATTCATCTCCTCTCCACCCACCCACAGCTAATATCTGACTGAGTTCATTCATCTCCTCTCCATCCACAGCTAATATCTGACTGAGTTCATTCATCTCCTCTCCATCCACCCACAGCTAATATCTGACTGAGTTCATTCATCTCCTCTCCATCCACAGCTAATATCTGACTGTGTTCATTCATCTCCTCTCCATCCACCCACAGCTAATATCTGACTGTGTTCATTCATCTCCTCTCCATCCACCCACAGCTAATATCTGACTGTGTTCATTCATCTCCCTCTCCATCCACCCACAGCTAATATCTGACTGTGTTCATTCATCTCCTCTCCATCCACCCACAGCTAATATCTGACTGTGTTCATTCATCTCCTCTCCATCCACCCACAGCTAATATCTGACTGTGTTCATTCATCTCCTCTCCATCCACCCACAGCTAATATCTGACTGTGTTCATTCATCTCCTCTCCACCCACCCACAGCTAATATCTGACTGTGTTCATTCATCTCCTCTCCATCCACCCACAGCTAATATCTGACTGTGTTCATTCATCTCCTCTCCATCCACCCACAGCTAATATCTGACTGTGTTCATTCATCTCCTCTCCATCCACCCACAGCTAATATCTGACTGTGTTCATTCATCTCCTCTCCATCCACAGCTAATATCTGACTGAGTTCATTCATCTCCTCTCCATCCATCCACAGCTAATATCTGACTGTGTTCATTCATCTCCTCTCCATCCACCCACAGCTAATATCTGACTGTGTTCATTCATCTCCTCTCCATCCACCCACAGCTAATATCTGACTGAGTTCATTCATCTCCTCTCCATCCACCCACAGCTAATATCTGACTGTGTTCATTCATCTCCTCTCCATCCACAGCTAATATCTGACTGAGTTCATTCATCTCCTCTCCATCCACCCACAGCTAATATCTGACTGAGTTCATTCATCTCCTCTCCATCCACCCACAGCTAATATCTGACTGTTCATTCATCTCCTCTCCATCCATCCACAGCTAATATCTGACTGAGTTCATTCATCTCCTCTCCATCCACCCACAGCTAATATCTGACTGAGTTCATTCATCTCCTCTCCATCCACCCACAGCTAATATCTGACTGAGTTCATTCATCTCCTCTCCATCCACCCACAGCTAATATCTGACTGTGTTCATTCATCTCCTCTCCACCCACCCACAGCTAATATCTGACTGTGTTCATTCATCTCCTCTCCATCCACCCACAGCTAATATCTGACTGTGTTCATTCATCTCCTCTCCATCCACCCACAGCTAATATCTGACTGTGTTCATTCATCTCCTCTCCATCCACCCACAGCTAATATCTGACTGTGTTCATTCATCTCCTCTCCATCCACCCACAGCTAATATCTGACTGTGTTCATTCATCTCCTCTCCATCCACAGCTAATATTACTCTCCATCCACAGCTAATATGACTCTCCATCCACAGCTAATATCCGTGCGGTGAAGAGGGAGCAGTTCCGTCAGCAGTTGAAGGAGAAGCCTGGCGAGGACCTGGAGTCCACTATCTACTTTGACGGGCGGGTTAACATAGCACCCGCCCAGCGAGCCAAGAAGGGCTTCAAGTTCCATGAGCAGGGACGCTTTGAGAAGATCGCCCAGAGGATCAGAACTAAGGTACCAAATCTGACCCCTGACCCGTCACCTTCCACCTCTCACCATAGCCTTTTATTATTTTGAAAGCGTTTCACAACAATTGATCAATACACAGAGAGGATCAACTATTTGTAGAGTGTAACATTTAACTGCAAAATGGAAATGAAACAACCAAAACCACCTCTGTCTCCTATCCAGGCCCAGTTGGAGAAGCTGCAGACAGAGATCGCCCAGGCAGCCAAGAAGACTGGGATCCAGGCCTCCACCAAGCTGGCCCTCTTTGCCCCCAAGAAGATGCTTGGGGACGGGCAGGTGCCCATCATTGAGTGGTGGGACTCGTACATTCTCCCCTCCAACATTGACCTGTGAGTCTTTACACATTACACATTTAATCCCCACTTTACTAGCTCAATATAGTCATCTTAACACCTATATCCAAGTTGTATACCTTTGAGGAATTGTCATAAGTCTTCCACTGTTTTCCAGATTTCTTGTTGTGCTGATCACATCTCTTCTCTCTCAGATCCACAGAGACCAATTTTGTGGCGATGGAGTTGTTTGGAGTCACAAACCTGGTGGAGCACCCTGCTCAGATCAGCCCCCCGGGTAACCACACACATCCCTTCTTTGATGTTACTTTTATGTCAAGCTCCCGGATGTTAGTCAGTGGGTTAGATTCATCTCACCCGGCTGCCTGTGTAGGTGTGTTTTGCATGGGCTGAAAGTTGACTGTTCTATTTGGAACGGGGCTGCCGCCCAGGTGTGACCCAGGGGACCTGTTCAAGGCGAAGTCGGCTCAAAACAAAAGTGACCTAATTAAGCGTGTGGGGAAATGACTAGGATTCTGTTTTCACATGACAAAGGGATTGGTTTTGATAGAAACCCTTTATCTGGCTTCCAGGTGAAAACTAGTTTCAAAATTCAAACATATTTTATGGAAAAGAGCGCCATGCCGCCTTGTTGACAACCTGACCGAGAGGCGTAGATTACTGTTCGGTTTGAGAAGGCAGCTCTAAGTGTTGGTCTCCTCTCTCCAGTGGACACAGACAAGCCAGGAGTGACTCTGGGAGTGTACCTGACTAAGAAGGAACAGAAGAAGCTGAGGAGACAGACTCGCAGGGAGGGACAGAAAGAGCTTCAGGAGAAGGTCCGGCTGGGGCTCATGCCCCCCCCAGAACCTAAAGGTAGGATAGAGACCAGGGCTGTTGAAGTAATGCTGCTGCTCTTTTCTCTTCAATTTGAAGTTTTACTGAGTGGTAGTCCCGTTTGAGGTCTGTGTTCCTCTCCTCCCCGTTTCAGTGCATCTCTGACCTTGAGTGTGTTTGTCTCGTCAGTGCGCATCTCTAACCTGATGAGAGTGCTGGGTACGGAGGCAGTACAGGATCCCACTAAGGTAGAGGCCCACGTCAGAGCACAGATGGCCAAGAGACAGAAGTAAGTCAAACCACTACACATTCCCCTCTTTTCTCTTACCCCTCCCTCATCTATTAACCCATTTCCCCTCGCTCTCGCTCCCCCCTCTTTTCTGCCTCCCATCTATCACTGCTCCCATTTCACCCACTTCCTGACCATTTCTGTCCTCTCCCACCATATGACATCTCTCACTAGATAACCAGCTGTCTGTGTGTTTGTCCTCAGGGCCCACGAGGAGGCCAATGCAGCCCGGAAGCTCACAACCGAGCAGAGAAAAGAGAAGAAGGTGAAGAAGCTGAAAGAGGACCTGAGTCTTGGAGTTCACATCTCAGTCTATAGGTGAGTTAGGGTTTGTCTCTGGATAGCGTAAGGTTTTGTGTGCATGTTATAGTGTTTAGGTAAGTCTCTGTGCACAGGTAACTATTTGCGGCTTAGTGTGTCCGTGTGCCTTTCCTACTCATTCGTACTTGCTCGCTTTCCCTCAGGATCCGTAACCTCCACAACCCGGCTAAGAAGTTTAAGGTGGAAGCTAATGCCAACCAGCTGTACCTGACGGGCACCGTGGTGCTACACCGAGACGTCAACATGGTGGTGGTGGAGGGAGGTGAGAGAGGGGTGGCTGGAGGGGAGGGGTTGAGAGGAGTGGGACCATATTAGTCTCTTTACATGGGGTCTACTTTCACTGAGTGAACCATTCAAGTTGCCTTTAATTACCATGAATTACTCATGAAAATCTCATAACATTTCTTATGACTTGTTGCTGTAAATGGGTTCTTCTTTACCCCAGAGTTAACTACATGACTGAGCATGCATGTACTGTTCTCTCAGGTCCCAAAGCCCAGAAGAAGTTCAAGAGGCTCATGTTGAGCAGAATCAAATGGGAAGAACACAACTCCAAGAGAGATGGTGAGAATGTAATTTATATATACAGTACCAGTCAAAATGTTGGGCACCTCCTCATTCAAGGGTTTTTCTTTTTATTTGTACCATTTTCTACATTGCAATATAATAGTGAAGACGTCACAACTATGAAATAACACATGGAATAATGTAGTAACCAAAAAAGTGTTAAACAAATCTAAATATATTTGAAGTCTTAGATTCTTCAATGTAGCCACCCTTTGTCTTAATGACAGCTTTGGACACTCTTGGCTTTCTCTCAACCAGCTTCATGAGGTATGCTTTTCCAACAGTCTTGAAGGGGTTTCCACTGAGCACTTGTTGCCTGCTGTTCAACTCATCCCAAACCATCTCAATTGTCGGGTGATTGGAGGCCAGGTCATTTGATCAAATCAAATGTAATTATATTGCCCTTCGTACATCAGCTGATATCTCAAAGTGCTGTACAGAAACCCAGGCTAAAACCCCAAACAGCAAGCAATGCAGTTGTAGAAGCACGGTGGCTAGGAAAAACTCCCTAGGAAGAAACATAGAGGAACCAGGCCATGAGGGGTGGCCAGTCCTCTTCTGGCTGTGCCGGGTGGAGATTATAACGGAACATGGCCAAGATGTTCAAATGTTCATTAATGACCAGCATGGTCAAATAATAATAATCACAGTAGTTGTCGAGGGTGCAACAAGTCAGCACTTCAGGTGCTGAACAGTTGAAACTGGAGCAGCAGCACGGCCAGGTGGACTGGGGACAGCAAGGAGTCCTCATGCCAGCAAGGAGTCCTCATGCCAGCAAGGAGTCCTCATGCCAGCAAGGAGTCCTCATGCCAGCAAGGAGTCCTCATGCCAGCAAGGAGTCCTGAGGCATGGTCCTAGGGCTCAGGTCCTCCGAAAGAGAATTAGAGAGAGCATACTTAAATTCACACAGGACACCGGATAAGACAGGAGAAGTACTCCAGATATAACAGACTGACCCTAGCCCCCGACACAAACTACTGCAGCATAAATACTGGAGGCTGAGACAGGAGGGGTCAGGAGACACGGTGGCCCCATCCGATGATGCCCCCGGACAGGGCCAAACAGGAAGGATATAACCCCACCCACTTTGCCAAAGCATAGCCCCCACACCACTAGTGGGATATCTTCAACCACCAACTTACCATCCTGAGACAAGGCCGAGTATAGCCCACAAAGATCTCCGCCACGGCACAACCCAAGGGGGGGGCGCCAACCCAGACAGGAAGATCACATCAGTGACTCAACCCACTCAAGTGACGCACCCCTTTGATGCAGCACTCCATCACTCTCCTTGGTCAAATTACCCTTACACAGCCTGGAGGTGTGTTTTGGGTCATTGTCCTGTTGAAAACAAATGATAGTCCCACTAAGCCCAAACCAGATGGGATGAAGTATGGCGGTAGAATTAGGTGTTAGCCATGCTGTGCCTTGAATTCTAAATCACTGACAGTGTCACCAGCAAAGCACCATCACACCACGACCTCCATGCATCAAGGTGGGAACCACACATGCGGAGATCATCCGTTCACCTACTCTGCGTCTCAAAGACACGGCGGTTGGAACCAAAAAACTCAAATTTGGACTCCAGACCAAAACTACATGGTTTAATGTCCATAGCCTAGTGGTTAGAGAGTTGGACTAGTAACTGAAAGCTTGCAAGTTAAAATCCCCGAGCTGACAAGGTACAAATCTGTCGTTCTGCCCCTGAACAGGCAGTTAACCCACTGTTCTTAGGCCGTCATTGAAAATAAGAATTTGTTCTTAACTGACTTGCCTAGTTAAATAAAGGTAAATAAAAAATGTCCATTGCTCGTCTTTCATGACCCAAGCAAGTCTCTTCTTCTTATGGGTGTCCTTTAGTAGTGGTTTCTTTGCAGCAATTTGATCATGAAGGCCTGATTCACGCAGTCTCCTCTGAACAGTTGATGTTGAGACGTCTGTTACTTGAACTCATTGAACCATTTATTTGGCCTGCAGTTTGAGGCTGGTAACTAATGAACTTATCCTCTGCAGCAGAGGTAACTCTGGGTCTTCCTTTCCTGTGACGGTCCTCATGAGAGCCAGTTTCATCATAGAGCTTGATGGTTTTTGCGACTGCACTTGAAGAAACTTTCAAAGTTCTTAATTTCCGTATTGACTGACCTTCATGTCGTCAAGTAATGATGGACTGTCGTTTCTCTTTGCTTATTTGAGCTGTTCTTTTCATGACATGGACTTGGTCTTTTACCAAATATGGCTATCTTCTGTATACCCCCACCAACCTTGTCACAACACAACTGATTGGCTCATAAAATACTAAAAAAACAGCAACAAATCAACTCCAAGTGATTGTAATTTTTGCAAATCTGTTCAAGTATTCCGAACATAAAAGATGTATACAGTGGCAAGAAAGTATGTGAACCCTTTGGAAATACCTGGATTTCTGCATAAATTGGTCATAACTTAATCTGATCTTCATCTAAGTCACAACAATCGACAAACACAGTCTGCTTAAACTAATATACTCAAACAATTATATACTTTCATGTCTTTATTGAACACACCGTGTAAACATTCACAGTGCAGGGTGGAAAAAGTATGTGAACCCTTGGATTTAATAACTGGTTGACCCAACTTTGGAAGCAATAACCTCAACCAAATGTTTTCTGTATTTGCGGATCAGACCTGCACAACGGTCAGGAGGAATTTTGGGCCATCCCTCTTTACAAAACTGTTTCAGTTCGGCAATATTCTTTGGATGTCTGGTGTGAACTGCTCTCTTGAGGTCATGCCACAGCATCTCAATTGGGTTGAGGTCAGGACTCTGACTGGGCCACTCCAGAAGGCATATTGTCTTCTGTTGAAGCCATTCTGTTGTTGATTTACTTCTGTGTTTTGGATCATTGTCCTGTTGCATCACCCAACTTCTGTTGAGCTTCAATTGGTGGACAGATAGCCTTACATTCTCCTTCAAAATGTCTTGATTTAACTTGGTAACTCATTTTTCGGGTCGGTGATAGCAAGCTGTCCAGGCCCTGCAGCAGCCAGCAAAGCAGCCCCAAACCATGATACTCCCTCCACCATGCTTTACAGTTGGGATGAGGTTTTGATGTTGGTGTGCTGTGCCGTTTTCTCTCCACACACAGTGTTGTGTGTTCCTTCCTTCCAAACAACTGGAGTTTAATCTGTCCACAGAATATTTTGCCAGTAGCGCTGTGAAACATCCAGGTGCACTTTTGCGAACTTCAGACTTGCAGCAATGTTTTTGGACAGCAGTGACTTCCCTGGTATCCTCCCATGAACACCATTCTTGTTTAGTGTTTTACGTATCGTGGACTCGTCAACAGAGATGTTAGCATGTTCCAGAGATTTCTGTAAGTCTTTAGCTGACACTCTAGGATTCTTCTTAACCTCATTGAGCATTCTGCACTGTGCTCTTGCAGTCATCTTTGCAGGGCGACAACTATTAGGGGGAGTAGCAACAGTACTGAACTTTCCATTTATTGACAATTTGTCTTACTGTCTTACTTTTCTTACAATTTGTCTGATGAACATCAAGGCTTTTAGAGATACTTTTGTGAACCTTTCCAGCTTTATGCAATTCAACAATTCTTCATCTTAGGTTTCTGAGATCTATTTTGTTCGAGGCATGGTTTACATCGGGCAATGCTTGTGAATAGCAAACTCACATTTTGTGAGGTTTTTTTATAGGGCAGGGCAGCTCTAACCAACATCTCTCATCTCATTGATTGGAATCCAGGTTAGCTGACTCCAATTAGCTTTTGGAGCAGTCATTAGCCTAGGAGTTCATACTTTTTCCAACCTACACTGTGAATGTTTAAATTATGTATTAAACATAGACAAGAAATACAATTTGTTATTAGTTTAAGCACACTGTTTGTCTATTGTTGTGACTTAGATGAAAATCAGATCAAATTTGATCAATGTGTGCAGAAATTCAGGTAATTCCAAAGGGTTCACATACTTTTTCTTGCCACTGTATGTGATTGTATACAAATGTAAGCATGGTTTGAAATGATTGTTGTAGTCAAATGTTATATCTGTATGGGCTTCTTGAGGTCAATTTGCAAATGATTTGTAATTATGTTCTGCCCCCCCTGACCATCTGCTTAAGAGAAAATGGGCCCACAGCTGAATCTAGTTGATGATCCACACTTTGTCTTATTGTTTATATTACATAATACTTCACTGTAGTTGTTGTGGTTCTGAATCCTTTTCCTTTCTCTTGTCTGTCAGATCCAGATGCAGACGATGAGACCAAGAAGAACAACAGATGCAGCCTGGTCTGGGAGGTGAGTGGTTAACCAATACATCTTACTTCACTAATGCTCCAGGAGTGTAATGCATGCTTCATATAATAATCATGTTCGTCTTGGACAACTGGCTTCTTTAAAATGGATTGATTGTAAACACAGTATAGACTGATCTAATCTTGTCTTTCTCTTTCTTCCCCTGCCGTTTTCTCTCCTGCCTCCATCTGTCCCCTCTCCTCCTCTTCCCAGGGCACGGCTAAGGAGCGTAACTACGGGGAGATGAAGTTTAAGCAGTGTCCTACAGAGAACATGGCTAGAGAACACTTTAAGAAGCACGGAACAGAACACTACTGGGACCTGGCTCTGAGCCAGAGTGTGCTGGAGAGCACTGATGACTGAAGGGAGAGCGTCACTAGAAAGCTGAGGAGGCAGAAGGATCCCTTACCACTGACCCAGGGTCCGATTAGTTGTTCATCCTCATAATGGTTAGGAGTTATCTGATCCTGGATCAGTGGTGAAGCGCATTGTTACCTCGTGCACCAGAGACATGCAAAGGTCAGGGGTGATTCTACCCCTCTTACAGATACATTCAGAACCCCAACCCAGCCTTGTATGGCTGACTGCTTGCCTGTTATTGTGTGGTGACTTGACTGAAGGCAGGGAGGGTAGACTGATTGGGAGTGAGTGAATGAATGAAAGGAAGTGCTGGTTAGAGAATGGATGAGGGCGAGGTCGTAGATTAGGAGGGATATATGGGGTGTGTATAGATATTATTGAGCGAGGTGTACACTGTTCTGCAATCACATTTTGTGGAAGAGTTGATAACTGTGAGACCATCTTTCTAGCAGTTAGGGTGTCATTCAGGCTGTCAGTTGCTGTGTGTCAGTGTTTAATACTTTGTCTGACATCTCCACTGTGTGAGTGTTCTATAGCTTGCTATTGACTTCTCTACCTGACTACAGTTCCTGAGTAAGCCCAGCTGTGGTCCAAATACAGTTCTGAAATATTGCCGCAATGTACTATTCCCAAGCAAATGCCCTGTTTCGAATAAACAAAAACCAACCTATCAATGTAGAAGTAACTAAAGACTTTGAAACGTATGAGATCGTACATTTGACTATGGTTTGTGTCATGTTTTTGGCCTTTTATTGTATTTTTAAAGGAAATTGATACAATTGTTTTTTGTGGAATGATCACATTTAGTGGAATGACCACATTTAGTCAAGTATTGACTGACCCAAAATTGTTTTATTTTCTTTAGGTGTTTGTTTTGAATAAAGTGTCTTCCCTTAATGTTTGATCCTGTATATTTAGTCAATAAACACATGCAGTACAATACACTTTGTAATGAAAAATGAAAACTTTATACCTTTGTGCACTTTTTAAGTGATTTTCAGCTGCTGCATTGGATTTGTAACAGTGAGAGGTGACATTTTATAATGCTTGCGATTGGATGCAACCAACTTTAAACATACAGGCAGGTCCCTTTCGGGTTGTAAATATTGGTCAAACTGTTGGAGTTGCCAGTTTTCAGAATCTGACCCTAGATCTGTAGGGGGCGTGTCTCCTCTCGCCTGTCTGTCACACTTTTGCTACCTTCATGACTCATTGCGGTGTCCGTGTCTGCAGTACCAGAGAGGACTGGAAAAATGGCGGCGGGTTCTGGAGCTGTTAGCGGCCATGGTGGCCGCGGCGCTTTGGAGGCCACCCTGGACCGCAGATTCCAAGGAGTATCCAACACTATGGAGTCTATACAGGGACTGTCGACCTGGTGCATTGAAAATAAAAAGTATCACAGCCTTATCGTTCGGTACTGGATGAAGTGGCTCAAGAAATGTGAGTAGCTAACGTTAGCTTGTCATTCGTTAGCTTACTTCCCTGCTACTATACACGTTAGCAAATCAATTATCTTCCTAATGTGTTACCGACTTAATGTTGACTCCATAAAGTTCATGCAAAGCTAACATAAGATGTGTACTTATAGTTAGCTGCCTTGCAAACTAATGTAACCAACTAGTTATAGTAAGGTAGTTAGTGCCTACCAGTAGCTGCAGTTCAACATATCGTTATGTATATTAACGTTAGCTAGCGACGTGTGATCAATTTAGTTTGCTCGAACCTGACCTGTCTACACATATGGTTCGACTTTGCGCCTGTTTTGTGCGCATCGCACGCGCTATGTTTTTGCAGAACTGCAGAGGATAGAGGAGCCAGGTAATTAGCTAGCTAGCCAAACTATCAAATGTGTTTGAACTAGAGTTAAAATGGGGGTAGTGTTGACAGAGCACAGGTGATACATGTTGCTGGGTAAGTAAGTGGGCTGAAAAACCGGCCTTTAGGAAGAAATCTGGGTTAGGCCCAGGTTCGATTGTATTGTTGTTTTAACGGGGTAGCAAAGAGGGGGGCAACACCAGTCGTGTGGCCATGGGAAATTAGCAAATTGTATAACAAAAAGCGTTAAATTGGCTTAAAAATACGACGCATTGTATTGCATAACTGTGTCAGACCCGCCGGCAAACGGGTGGCTAGCTGGGTTAATTTAATACATAATATCGACAAAAGCATTCAAGAGAGGAACAAAGTACCTTTTTTTTGGGGGGGGCATATTTTCCTCATGATTCGTCAACTCTCACACAGTTGCTGTCCTGCACATCGGATCGCTGCATGTTCTGTGTGTGTCTTGACCAATCAGATTAGGGAGATCACAGGCCGTGCACAAGGCGCAAAGCGCTCAGCACTTTCCTGCGTAGGTCTATTTATTTAGTAAATGTGATAGCACATCAGCCCCGACAGACACAAGCAAAAACTCTTAACCTCTTAAAGAGGCTGCGAATTTTTGCAGCATCCTACACCTAAACATTAGCGATCTGGTATGCTGTATGTAAAAACGAGACGATTTCTCAGTCTGATAATCTGTGGGCTACTAACGACACACAGCCTTCTATGCGCCCTATCCCCCTGACCAGGGTAAACTAAGCTGTTATGTATTTATGGCTAATTTCTTTGCATTAGGAGAACATGTGATCAAGTTGGATTTGTATTCATACTTGGGCTGGCTCGGCTACCTAGACTTTTTCAATCCAAAGTGATTAACTGGAAATAATTGGTCAACGCAATAGTGATTACATAAGAGTTAGTTTTTATTACCATCTACAGTTGCATAGGTCTACATGATACAAACCTGTATAAAGCAACCTCAGCCCGGAGTTCTATTGTCCATTCATAGTGGTCTCCGTCTGTGTTTTAAAACATAATTCATATGAACAAGTACAAGGTTGCTGCAGTCTGACAGGGTTTTCATCCTCCCCAGGGCCAGGAGTTTTCTGACCTGATTAGAAAAATTGGTCCCAGTATAGTCCATATAAAACCTTTTACAACTGATTAATCACTGTCATAACGTCTGGTGTTTTACCTGGTTAGGTTATCAGACCAGGAAGAACTCCAGGCCCAGTGGAACATATGTGCCCTCCCACTCTGAGACTTGTTGCCACCTCTGCTGTTTCAACTGTTCATTTGTATCTGCCCAAATGTATTAAAATAAATACATTTGAAGTGATCCATATTGATCCGTATTCAAGTTAGATACTACCACCATGTCCAGTGGTAACTCCCCCATCCAATACATTTTTTAAAGTTTAAGATGCATGTTTCAATACAATTTAAAAGCTCTAAAATGCCATTTGGGGAATGGCAAAAATAACTCCAGCCATTATCACTTTGGCTGCTATAGCTTCATTCACCTCAGTCAATAAGGGACATGCATAACATTCTAGAACAAACACATGCCGTAGTCTACAGCAATAAACAGCTACACTGGCTATACACTGGGAAACTAGTTGAGTTTGCTGTCAAACAGCAGTTACCTAGCAATGTTCCACCTCTGCACTGCTTTCATCAACTCTCTGTCGTCCAAAAAAAGCCAGCCAGCCAATCAAACAGCCTTCCCGCCAGAACAAACCCACAGTCCTAACTCCAATCTGAGCCAGATTGACAGCGCTCTGACCCAATGAGAATGGTGGGACACTAAGGGTGGCCAATCATATTTCAGGGGTGGCTAGAGCCACCCTCTCACAATGCCCCTGGGTAGGCCTAGCTAAGATTTTAACTCCAGTGTTTGGCATAGCTATCTATATTTGTCAAACACTAGGGTTAAATTCTTAGCTAGCTAGAGTAGGCCTACACCTAAACTTTGACTGTCATTCATTGTGTTTTTGAGGGGTTATTTAATGAAGTGCGTGGTGTGATATGTCATTGAAATAGATATGCCAGTGTTTTGTTGTTTATGGAAACGGATGTTGTCCACTTTCCTTGTTTCCAGCTATAAAGGTTTAGCTGGTTTTCAATGCTTTCATTTCCCTGAGCAGTTTTCTTTAATTAAAAATGAATTGCACTGCAGTAGACTAAACATTTGCACGGTTGTATGTGTTCCCATCTCTCTCTGTCCCTGTCATTGGCTCAACCACATGTATATCTGTTGTCTATGGTGCTGTGCTTTATCTATGATGTCCTCAAACATTCAAACTAGCTTTTGAACTCAGTCAACCAAAGATAAAGTTGGTGAGTTGTAGGCTTCGTTGTCCAGGTTAAACTTTCAACTCAAATGTTTTAATTTTCCCGGTATGTTGGATGTCCGTGTTAACGGTTCCGTTCCTAGGGTTGTGTTGTAATGCAGTGTTTCCACTGCACTCATTTAACTGTGGCGCTGCGCCACGGCAAGATCATTGCCGTCACGCCCCAAAAATATGAAACATAAATATTTCTGTCGAGGCACACTTTAATGCTAGAACAGTCCAGTCAACATTTATTTTTCCCCTGCAAACAAAATGTAATGCTAGACAAATCAGATAACTGCATAGTAGAATAGTTAATATATTTCCCTCTTGAGATTCATTCATGTTATGAGTGCTATAGGGAGGGAAACCTGCAATCTGACAAATGGATGCACTACAATTCTTGCGATCGCAGGGAAAAGCAGTTTTAATGGCCTTTGTTAAAAAGAGGGTGTTGTCAGCTTTCCATTTCTACTTGATTTATTTCTTAACTCCTGAATATGTGCCAACTGCACCACAGAGGTTTTTAGCAGCATCATGGTTCAGCACATTATCACCGTAATTTGCTGTGAGTGTATCGGGGAGAGTGGGGCTAAATGTAACAGTCCATTGCAAGGTACCTTGGGGTGAAACACCACTCTTCCGCTTGTTTTTGGGGTGACAAAACAAAATGTGCTGAAACAAATTTTAGTTGAGGAAGAGCAGTGGCAACAAGGGAAAGTGTGGGGGTGTGACATGAAGTGGTTTCGGTGAGAAGTAGAGGCAGGGGGTTTGCGTTACCCCGGGTGGCGGAATACCCCAAGTTACCCTAACCGGTAGGCAGGGCTACATTATATTCACTATTTATGCACATTTTTTGAGACATACGTTTTACTAATAGGATGCTAACTAGTTAAAAGATCACATTTGGGATCTAGCTAATGATCAGCCCAATAGGGTAAATGCAGATAAGCAACCCCATGCTTCAGCCTATTTATTTATAGCCTCTATGCTGCATCCGTTGGGCTACAGGTGATAATGCTAATAGCATACCTGATAATATGGACCATGCATACGCGATATGCATGGTCAAATATGTTAAAATAATAGTTAATCATTTTAACTATCTTATTGGGTCTCCCCCCAATGCAAAAACAATATTCCAGAGAAAATACTGTTATGTGTTGCATGACCAACTGGAAATAACTAACTGTTGGTTAATCTCGGTCATGTGTTTCTGCTATGAGATTGAGAAAACACATAAATGTATATTGTTTACAGCAGTAGGGGCCTATGTGATGTTCTGTTTCTGAACACATACCTTTTTTCCACTTGCAAAATGAATCCTACTGTACCTGAGCTGGTGCAGGTAGTGGTACATATTTTACCACTACAACTTGAGTTCATCGCGGTTTGGTTTGGAAGGCTTAAAGCGTGCTAATTAGGTACCCAAAATATCTGGTCCTGGCTGGCTTGTACTAGGTCAGGGAGTTCTGTGTTGGGTCAGGAGGAACCAATTTCTGCAAATGGGCTGTCCCTCTTAGAGGTACACTAAGCCTAATGCTGTTGTAATGCCTGTAGACATGCATCATTTGCCCATGATTGCTATCTGATGGTTCACGTGGCATCGCAGTCTGCCTGGCCAAATTGCCAGGTACCTCACAATACCATATTATCGGCATACTTTGGCGCCGATACTATGCGTATTGTGATTTTGATACTAAGATTTTATTGCGTTTTGATGTTCCAAAGATATTGCTCACCATATGTCCGCTGCAGAGGCACGAGAGGACCATGAGAAAGTTTTGATCAGTCATGGAAATAAGTGCTGAAAACAATTGGTTCCCTATTTAAAATGATTGAGAGCAAGCTATGGAAAAATACTGGAGTTTTGTTGCAGGTGCAGCCAACTAGCCCAAAATAATATTGCCACATTGTCAAAACGGTAAGAAATATAATCAAAAAGAATATCCTGATATGTAACTATAAATATCCCCCCCATCACTATGGCTTTGTAGGTTGAAACTTTAAACCCCCAGACGTGGCCCTGAGTGTGTCTGTGTTCGTTGGTCTGTGTCCACCTAGACTACGGTGTCGGCTGTAGTAGAACAGTGATGCTCAGTCACACTCCTGTGTGTGCAACAGGTGTTCCATCCAAGGCCCCACATTTACACCCAATCACATGTCCTAGTCCATAATCATTCTGCAATATTCTCAACTGAAGATTTGCAATATAGCTTAGGCCAGGGAAGGAAGCTGAGACCCTGTTGCGATTGAAAGCGATTGTTTATTTGATATTTGAACTGTTTCCCCTTCCCCACCACTCAGACTTAGTTAGGCCTAGACTTAGTTAGGCCTAGACTTCAGCAAGTTCTATTTTTTGACTCCAGGATCTTTTCGAAGAAGAGTCGTTTCATGTAATGAACTTAGGATATGAAATTAGAACTCATTGTTACATTCATTGGATATCTTGGGGCTCGATTCAATCCACAGTGCTAGGCAAGTCAGTTAACACGTTCTTATTTACAATGACTGCCTACCCCGGCCAAACCCGAACCACGCTGGGCCAATGGTGTGCTGCCCTATGGGACTCCCAATCACGGCCGAATGTGATACAGCCTGGATTCGAACCAGGGAAGGTAGTGATGCCTCTTGCACGGAGATGCAGTGCCTTAGACTGCTGCGCCCCTCAGGAGCCCACACTGTTTGGTTTGCGTGCTGTAGACAGCATAGAGCTGGTTGTTTACTGTTCTGTGCCTAGTCTTCATCTCTTCCTCACCTGGTTGAATACTTTCCAACTCGTCCTCCCTGAAGGCATCTTCCCATGCGGAGTCAGGGGGACGTTTCTCTCTCCTTTGACTTGACAACCTTTCCCCACTTGGACTCAACTGAGATGTATGAAAGGCTTCTGTATTGTTATTTTATGTTACAAAGTGGTAATGCATCTGTTTATTTTGTTACCATTTACTAAGATATACCCTACTTAGTTGGTTTACACTAGTCATCACAGCTGTCCTGCACAAGATGCTGAGGCTGTAGGGCGTAGGCTAATATCACTTTCAGTTTATCAATAAGGCTTCAATGACCCTAATTGATATTGTGGGACTCGTACATACCGTTTCTAGTCTTGTCTGCATCAGAACCTGATCTGGGTTTGATTTGTATCTGTTTTCCCTACTCTATCAGCTGTCACTTTGAAATACCTTAACTCTGAGTGTGCAGGCTTTTGATTGTATGGAGTCATTTACATTTTTTAAAATTAGGTGAATGTCATGAACGTTGTCTTGTGTCGGAGTGTGACAACGCTGTCTGCTGAAAACAATGTGTCATGAATGAATCGGTGGCGGTGCTGAACATTATTATTGACATTGTGACTACCGTGTTGCATGCTGCATCTTTGAACATGTTCAACTGGATCTTCATATATTCAGGGAGGGAGACGTTAGAGTCTTTATATTGCTGTTCAAGCTGTGTGTTTTCCCCCAACAACCAGGCTTCATTTACGTTGGACTCCATTTACCTGCATGACAAGCCTATTTGGTTTCCATGTCTTAGCCTTGCCTGTAACACAGGGCTTCAGTTGGAGAAGTTGTGCGCTGCAGTAATGATGTTTTGTCTGTGCGTTAATTATGCATTAGATAGAAAAGTTAATATCAGCTTGTCATGACATCTGTCTGTCACTTAGTAAAAGCACTGCATTGTTTATCATTTCAGTGAAGTTTCCCATCGACACTGGTTGGTTTTGCTATATTTCCAGAATTGATTAGCAAATGCATGAGCTACTAGGTCTTCCACAGGGCAGTCTAGGTTTAGGCTGGTCATCCACTGGGCGGTCTAGGTTTAGGCTGGTCTTCCACAGGGCAGTCTAGGTTTAGGCTGGTCATCCACTGGGCGGTCTAGGTTTAGGCTGGTCTTCCACAGGGCAGTCTAGGTTTAGGCTGGTCATCCACTGGGCAGTCTAGGTTTAGGCTGGTCATCCACTGGGCAGTCTAGGTTTAGGCTGGTCTTCCACAGGGCAGTCTAGGTTTAGGCTGGTCATCCACTGGGCGGTCTAGGTTTAGGCTGGTCATCCACTGGGCGGTCTAGGTTTAGGCTGGTCATCCACTGGGCGGTCTAGGTTTAGGCTGGTCATCCACTGGGCGGTCTAGGTTTAGGCTGGTCATCCACTGGGCGGTCTAGGTTTAGGCTGGTCATCCACTGGGCGGTCTAGGTTTAGGCTGGTCATCCACTGGGCGGTCTAGGTTTAGGCTGGTCATCCACTGGGCGGTCTAGGTTTAGGCTGGTCATCCACTGGGCGGTCTAGGTTTAGGCTGGTCATCCACTGGGCGGTCTAGGTTTAGGCTGGTCTTCCACAGGGCGGTCTAGGTTTAGGCTGGTCATCCACTGGGCGGTCTAGGTTTAGGCTGGTCATCCACTGGGCAGTCTAGGTTTAGGCTGGTCGTCCACAGGGCAGTCTAGGTTTAGGCTGGTCATCCACAGGGCGGTCTAGGTTTAGGCTGGTCATCCACTGGGCGGTCTAGGTTTAGGCTGGTCATCCACTGGGCGGTCTAGGTTTAGGCTGGTCATCCACTGGGCGGTCTAGGTTTAGGCTGGTCATCCACTGGGCGGTCTAGGTTTAGGCTGGTCATCCATTGGGCGGTCTAGGTTTAGGCTGGTCATCCACTGGGCGGTCTAGGTTTAGGCTGGTCATCCATTGGGTGGTCTAGGTTTAGGCTGGTCATCCATTGGGCGGTCTAGGTTTAGGCTGGTCATCCACTGGGCGGTCTAGGTTTAGGCTGGTCATCCATTGGGCGGTCTAGGTTTAGGCTGGTCATCCACTGGGCGGTCTAGGTTTAGGCTGGTCATCCATTGGGTGGTCTAGGTTTAGGCTGGTCATCCACTGGGCGGTCTAGGTTTAGGCTGGTCATCCACAGGGCGGTCTAGGTTTAGGCTGGTCATCCACGGGGCGGTCTAGGTTTAGGCTGGTCATCCACGGGGCGGTCTAGGTTTAGGCTGGTCATCCACAGGGCGGTCTAGGTTTAGGCTGGTCATCCACTGGGCGAGGGTGGTATAGGCTGGTCATCCACTGGGCGGTCTAGGTTTAGGCTGGTCATCCACAGGGCGGTCTAGGTATAGGCTGGTCATCCACTGGGCGAGGGTGGTTTAGGCTGGGCGGTCTAGTTTTAGGCTGGTCATCCACTGGGCGAGGGTGGTTTAGGCTGGGCGGTCTAGGTTTAGGCTGGTCATCCACAGGGCGGTCTAGTTTTAGGCTGGTTATCCACTGGGCGAGGGTGGTATAGGCTGGTCATCCACTGGGCGGTCTAAGTTTAGGCTGGTCATCCACTGGGCGGTCTAGGTTTAGGCTGGTCATCCACTGGGCGGTCTAGGTTTAGGCTGGTCATCCACTGTGCGGTCTAGGTTTAGGTTGGTCATCCACTGGGCGGTCTAGGTTTAGGCTGGTCATCCACTGTGCGGTCTAGGTTTAGGCTGGTCATCCACTGGGCGGTCTAGGTTTAGGCTGGTCATCCACTGGGCGGTCTAAGTTTAGGCTGGTCATCCACTGGGCGGTCTAGGTTTAGGCTGGTCATCCACTGTGCGGTCTAGGTTTAGGTTGGTCATCCACTGGGCGGTCTAGGTTTAGGCTGGTCATCCACTGTGCGGTCTAGGTTTAGGCTGGTCATCCACTGGGAGGTCTAGGTTTAGGCTGGTCATTCACGGGGCGGTCTAGGTTTAGGCTGGTCATCCACTGGGCGAGGGTGGTATAGGCTGGTCATCCACTGGGCGAGGGCGGTCTAGGTTTAGGCAGGTCATCCACAGGACTAGGGTGGTCTACGCTCAGGCTGGTCAAGGTTTTTGATGTGGTTAAACATCAGGCTTCTGAAGACCCACTAACCCTCTGCCTCCTCTACCTATTCTTCTTCTTCCCTGTCTTCCTCTCCTCCTTCTCTCCATCAGCGGACACCAACCACCGCCTGAATCTGTTCTATCTTGCCAATGATGTAATACAGAACTGCAAGAGAAAGAACGCCATCGTCTACCGCTCAGCCTTCGCTGAGGTGCTCCCCAACGCTGCACTAATGGTCAAGTGAGTGAACTGCGCTGGATTATATGAATATTGTGAGGCACATCCTAACTTCCATTTGAGGCACGTTTTAATTGTCAATGGGGAGACTAAGTAAACATCTGATTTAGGTGGAAATTAGGATTAGCCCATGATTAAATTGACCACCAATCTCTTGCTGACTGAATCTATGCCCTTCTAACCTCTTGCCCTTTGACCTGCTGTCTTGCCAGAGACCCGAAGGTGCGTAAGTCAGTGGAGCGGATCTTCACTATATGGGAGGAGAGAAATGTCTATCCTGAGGAACTCATCACTCAGCTCAAAGCCAACCTGGCCAAGAAGGAGAGAGAGAGGGAGAAAGAGAAGGCTAAAGAGACTCCTCCTCCGCCAGGTCAGTCTCCTATGCTCCTATTTCTTTCTCTCCTCACCATCTTTTCCTTTTGCCGTCTCTCTCTATTTCTGTAACCTCTGGGTCTGTATGAGTCAACAGGTCAGTCAGTGTGTTGTGTTGTGGTTTTGTCCTGTAGCCCCAGTCAACCCCAAAGCTGCCCTGAAGTCCAAGATTGTGGCTGATTTCATAGTAAGTGTATTTTTTTCTGCCCTCTGCTAAATTGATTTTACCCTTTAAAGAGGTAATCTGCAGTTACTACATACATTTTTGGTTTTGATAAATGAATGATTTGTACCCATTGATTCTTGAAGAATTTAACTTTTATAAATGCCTCATGAGCTTAGTTCAACTGTCACACCCCATCAGAACCCCAAATATAAGCTTGTTTTACTCCAATATTTGTAAACAACAAATGTAAACGTACACTATATAGCCTCCAAACATGGTTAAAACGATAATGTTGATATCATGGATGGTCAGTCCTTGTATCCATAGCTCTGTCTATGATTTTGAGTGGGTACTTTTCTTCAGCCCTATCCCTCAGCTTTTTACCCAAACAGTGGCGGGGATGATGCTTTATTGTTTCAACTGATGATTGGCCCTTGATGGAGTTGCAAACAAATAATACTCTTTCCCTCCTTCCCCACGCCCTCCCTCTTTCCTTCCCCCTCGATCTCCAGCCCCAGTCGTTCATCGAGCAGCTGACAGGCTTCAAACGGGTGGTGGAGGAGGAGGAGCTGAGGGAGACCCAGCTGACAGCTCTCAGAGTGGACGTCTGCAGCACGGAGGCCCTCAAGAGACTCAAAGGTCAGTGGTCAAAACAGGATTAAGGTCAGGATTCATGCCTAGGGCTGTTAAGGTGACCGTATTACCGCCACACCGGCAGTCACGAGTCATCATGACTGCAGTCAAATTCCACGTGACCGTTGAATAACTAGGCGTCTCCAAAACTGCGCCCTGATGTCCCCTATAGTCAGTAGTAGCCTACCAAACTTGCTAATGGCCTGGTACTCAGCGCTCTATTGACCCTCAAATCACTCTGACATCAATGCAATGTAAAATCAAATGGAACACTTCATGAGAGCCCTGGCGTTAAGAGTTTGAGGGGAATAGGATCACCTGTTGTGTAACGAGAGTCAGCTCATAGCTGGTTGATGCATAGAATAAAGTACATGTTCCTATAAGCCCATGTTGCACAACATTTCTATAGGCTATGCTATTCAATTGCGTGAGAAAACAACATAGTTTTGATGGCCTCTAATAAAAAGAGGAGAATCCCATCATCTTTCTATAGTCTAGGCCTCCTATATTTATTTCTCAACTTTCCTAATATTAAGCACGTTGTAAAGCAAAGCAATCAGAGTAGCCCTCCTGAGTGGTGCGGCGGTCTAAGAGACTGATCAGTGGTAGAGGCATCACTACAGATCCGGGTTCGATCCCGGGTCGTGTCGTAGCCCGGCTGCGACCGAGAGACCCATGATGCGGTGCACAATTGGCCCAGCGTCGTCTGGGTTAGGGGAGGGTTTGGCCGGCTGGGATATCCTTGTCCCATCGCGCTCTAGCTACTTCTTGTGGCGGCCGGGTACATGCACGCTTACTTCGGTCGCCAGCTTTGCGGTGTTATATCCGACATATTGGTGTGGCTGGCTTCTATGTACTCTTGTTTAAATGACTTATTTTACGCTTGTCCTCCGTCCATCTCTACCCCAGACAAGGCCGGAGGGAACAAGTTTGCCAAGGACTTTGAAGAGGGCAGTCAGAAGCTGCAGGAGTTTGTCAGTTTCCTGGAGAACCAGATGCCTGTAGGGCCCCCTCTGCTGGAGGCTCTAGGAAATGCAGACGTCTTCTATGAGATGCAATACAAGGAAGTTAAGATCGTGGCCAGCGTGAGTATCAACCAATCATTCACGCGATCAATCTGATAATCATCTATCAAATAAATAATCTAATCAAAATCTTATACATCTAATTCTATGGTTCTAATTTTCAAGGCCTACAAAACCTTTGCCAACCGCGTGGTCAACCTCAAACGTAAACTGGATGCCCTCAAGTCCTCCCTTCCCGGTCCTGAGGACTCTCCCATCCCCTCCCCCTCTGAGGACGCTCCCTCACCCACCGGCTCTGACTCCCCCTTCCTGGGGCTGGGAGGAGGCCGAGGGGGTAGGCTGGGCTTTGACCCGGACCTGGATGGGAGTGCCATGGACGAGAGGGACATGGGGGTTGTGAGAGAGGGGGACAACAGAGATGTGGAGGACATGGATCTGTCTGAGGAGGACATGGAGACAGCCAACACAGGTGAGATGGCAGTAGGGAATTCTCAATGAGACTAAACCTTGTCAAAATAAACACGCTAACCCCTTGTCAAAATAAACACGCTAACCCCATGTCAAAATAAACACGTTAACCCCTTGTCAAAATAAACACGCTAACCCCTTGTCAAAATAAACACGCTAACCCCTTTTCAAAATAAACACGCTCACCCCTTTTCAAAATAAACACGCTAACCCCTTTTCAAAATAAACACGTTAACCCCTTTTCAAAATAAACACGTTAACCCCTTTTCAAAATAAACACGCTAACCCCTTTTCAAAATAAACACGTTAACCCCTTTTCAAAATAAACACGTTAACCCCTTTTCAAAATAAACACGCTAACCCCTTTTCAAAATAAACACGCTCACCCCTTTTCAAAATAAACACGCTAACCCCTTGTCAAAATAAACACGCTAACCCCTTGTCAAAATAAACACGTTAACCCCTTTTCAAAATAAACACGCTAACCCCTTTTCAAAATAAACACGCTCACCCCTTTTCAAAATAAACACGCTAACCCCTTGTCAAAATAAACACGCTAACCCCGTGTCAAAATAAACACGCTAACCCCTTGTCAAAATAAACACGTTAACCCCTTTTCAAAATAAACACGTTAACCCCTTTTCAAAATAAACACGCTAACCCCTTGTCAAAATAAACACGTTAACCCCGTGTCAAAATAAACACGTTAACCCCTTTTCAAAATAAACACGCTAACCCCTTGTCAAAATAAACACGTTAACCCCTTTTCAAAATAAACACGCTAACCCCTTGTCAAAATAAACACGCTAACCCCTTGTCAAAATAAACACGTTAACCCCTTTTCAAAATAAACACGTTAACCCCTTTTCAAAATAAACACGCTCACCCCTTTTCAAAATAAACACGCTAACCCCTTGTCAAAATAAACACGCTAACCCCTTGTCAAAATAAACATAACCCCTTTTCAAAATAAACACGCTAACCCCTTGTCAAAATAAACACGCTAACCCCTTGTCAAAATAAACACGTTAACCCCTTTTCAAAATAAACACGTTAACCCCTTTTCAAAATAAACACGTTAACCCCTTTTCAAAATAAACACGCTAACCCCTTTTCAAAATAAACACGTTAACCCCTTGTCAAAATAAACACGTTAACCCCTTTTCAAAATAAACACGCTCACCCCTTTTCAAAATAAACACGCTCACCCCTTGTCAAAATAAACACGTTAACCCCTTTTCAAAATAAACACGCTAACCCCTTGTTTCCATCAGCAGAGAAGCAGTCGTCATCAGCCACCGTTTCCAAGGTGACCAGCTCCAAGACCGCAGCGAAACCCGCCCCTGTCACACTCATTCGAACCTCCACTGAATCCCCTCTCAAAAGGCAGCCTCGTCTACCCCCACGCCAGTGACCCCAGCACCCCTACGGCGCGGGTGTGAGCGGTCCTAGCGGTCTGACCGCTCCTCTGGGAATGAACCTGGCCAATGTGGACCTGGGCAAGATCAGCTCCATACTGAGCAGTATCACATCAGCCATGAAGAACACAGGTGTGTGTCTATACTTGGCAAGATAAGCAGAGTTAATATATGGATTCTGTGACACACTGGTACAGAAATGTTATAACATGTTTACATAACATTGTTCTCTCCCTCTCTTTTCTCTCTCTGTGTGTCTCTGTCTCTCTCAGCAGCCAGCCCTGTGTCTCGCCCCTCCCCTGGAACTCCCACCACCCCCTCTGGCCAATCATCTTCCTCCAAAACCCCAGTTGGCCCCACCCCTCCTAGCCCAGCCCTGGCCAGCATCCTGTCCAGAGTGAACGTCACCCCTGAAGGCATCCTCAACGCCCTGTCAAAGACCCAAACACAGAGTGAGACACACATAAGATAGTAAACCAGACAGGCAGATTTATAGACCGACTTTGAGATGGGAAATGCAAGGCTTCTGTTGAAATTGTTTTGGGGGGCACTTTTCATGTTGAATAACTTGTGTATCTGCTGGTGTAATCTCCACCCACCCCACTTTCTCTCTCTCTCTCTCTCCCCATATCTTTGTTTCTCTCCATCTTCTCTTCTCTCTCCTCAGGTCTGTCCTCTCTGCTGAGGTCTGGTAGCTCCTCCTCCTCTGCCCCCTCCTCCCATGCCTCCCCAGACTCCTCAGCAGCCAAGGGCCCCCCCACACCCACCACACCTAGCAACACCAAACCCCCCCTGACCAACAGTCTCAAACGAGACACACCTGAGAGGAGCAGAGGAGCCAGGGATTGGGAGAAAAACCGAGAGGCCTCCCCTCCTCCTCCTCCCTCTCTCCCTAGCCGCTCTGTCTCTCCTCCCAGCCTAGAGTCTAAGATCAATCGTTTCCTCCAGGGGAACCCAGGGTTCAGTCTGGGCCTGGGGGATGGGAGCCCTCTGCTGGGGGGAGACGGGGTAGACGGGACCCCCGTCAGGGATGAGAGCGGGGGCACCCCCACCCAGGACGAAATCATGGACACACCAGGGGGTGTCTCCTCCGACCCCCTTGGCCTCAACAGTGACCCCAAGAGCTTAGGCTCATCCATAGGTCATGATCTTTCACCCACGGCCTACCGCAGTGACCCTTGGGACGCCGTCATCACCCCAACAGGAAGCAGCAGCGACGTGGACTTCCTCTCTTCCTCTTCTCGTTTCCAAGGCTACGGAGCGGGGAAGAAGGCCGCCAAGCTGAAGGAGGAAGATTCGAAGAGGAAGATTAGCTCTTCATCACTGGGAAGCAGCAAGGTGAAGAAGGATGGACAGAACAGTCACGGGAACAACAGATCAGTTGAAGGAGAGAGGAGAGCATCCATAGGTTCTCGTAAGACCAGCAGCGGGTCAGAGGAGGGAGGAATGAGTGGAACGAGGGATGAAAAGGGAAAGAGGGAGAGGAGAGGATGGTGGGGGCTCATCTGACGGGGAGGGGGGCAGTACCACCGTATCGAGACGCTGGTGTCGCCTTGCACAGAGGGAGCACCTTTCCAATCACTGGGGGCTTCTCAAACCGCCAGCCAACCGGAGAGCGCATCCAGACGGTGGAAAGTATCCGCGTGATTGGACAAGGGCTGCGTCGCGGGGTGGAGAAGGGGGAGGCCAGGTGGAGGGATGTGGTATGATGAGGAAGGGTACCTGGATACCCAGCCCCTTCACCTTCCCCTCAGGGCGGCTCTGACAACATGACTTCACCCCCATGCCTCCCCCGACCTCACACCACCACCTTCCTCCTCATTCTAATCACCCTCCCCACCCTCATCCGCACGGCCCCCCACCCCAGTTTCAGATGCCCCCTACCATGGGGAGAACCCCCAGGGTCCCCTCCCCTCACACCTCCACCATCACCCCCTCCTCCCTTCTTCAACTCCCCTCCTCCACCCATCCCACGCCCTCCACCCCTCCCATGCCCCAGCTCCCTCCACCTCCGCGCAACTTCCTCCCCCTCGGCAGTCATGGTAGGCGGGGTTCTAGTCCCCATTGACCGCCAACTTCCCCTCCCTCCCCAGGTCCGCCCAGACGTAGGAGACCGAGGGGGGATGGGAGGGGGACCCAGGGGGGGTAAAGGTGGTCCCACTCCCCTCATGTCCTCTCTGTTAGGGGAGCCCCCTAAGATGCCTCGTCCCGGCACAGTCAAAGAGCATTTCACTCCCCGCCACGCACCCCCTCTCCACCGCCCCGGCACCCCCGGTGCCCCGCCTCCCTTATTGGGCCGTGTCAAGGATGGCATCAACCTCCCTCCTCCACCCCCCTCCTCCTCCACCCCTCCCTCTCCCTCAGGCGACCCCCTGCTTCCTCGCCCCCAAGCTCCTCCGCTCCAGCACCCTCCAGCTAGCCCGCCTGCCCAGCCCCGACACCCCAACCCCAACCATCCACACCGTCCCTCGCCATCCCTCCTGCGCCTATCCTCCCCCAACCCCCCCCCCCATCAATTCCACCCCTCAGAGACCTCTACTCCACCCTCGCGGCCCCCCTGTCCACCCACACCTAAACCGAGAGCCACCCATGTTCCGCGGGGGCAAGCGTCCTGGCCCTCCATTCGGCGGGGGCCGAGGAGGTCCCTTCTACCCCCCCAAGAGACCTTTCTTTCCCCCACGCTATTGAAATGTTAACCCATGCTGAATGAAAAGCAACCCACACACCTAGCTACCCAACACGGGGAGAAGATGTGTAGAACCCTTATGGTATGAGCCCAGTCTGTCCTCACTATGTTAATCCTAGTGGAGTCATTTGTTTTATTACATTTAGCTGATCGCACCTTGACACAAACTAGCACGTCACCTCACCACAATACAGTACCAACTTAGCAATTATGCACAGTGTTATGGATGAAATAGGTAACCAAACCAAATCTGCCTCCCCTCCCCTCCTCCGATCCCCAGGAGCAACAATGTTCTCTGCTTCCCCTCACTAAAGCAGTGAGGGAGTAATGGAGGTGTGAACTAGAAGGAAGACGACAAGCACAGATCAAATAGAAACAGAAACAGGTGGTTATTCTATTTCACTAAAATTCTACTTACCTCCGATATTGTGTGAATAAGCTGATATAAACATTTTCAGAGAGAGAGAGAGAGAGAGTGGGATAGATGGGATGGGCTGGAGGGATAGATGGGATGGGCTGGGCTGGAGGGATAGATGGGATGGGCTGGAGGGATAGATGGGATGGGATGGGCTGGAGGGATAGATGGGATGGGATGGGCTGGAGGGATAGATGGCATGGGCTGGAGGGATAGATGGGATGGGCTGGAGGGATGGATGGGATTGGCTAGAGGGATGGGATGGGCTGGAGGAGGGAGGGATAGATGGGCTGGAGTGGCTGATGGGATGGATAGATGGGAGGGGTTTGATTGAGGAACAAAGTTGCTCCCTGAGAGTGTGTCCTAAATACAACCATTTTTCTCAATAGGATTTGGTTATCTAAATGAGTGCTGACTTTATGATCAGTGCTGTTGTGGAGTTTCTCCACCATAACCCCAACGTGCTCCCAGTGCATCGTATTCTAAATAATAACCTTGTTTCTCTCCTAGAGGTTTTCATGCTTAAGTCTCTCTTCCCTCTGTATATTTCTCAGCTTTTAAATGTATAGACTGAATGAGTTGGCTGTGTTGCGACTATTAAACCTCGGTTGTTTGTGTAAAGAGCAGAGTCATCGCTATTCGCTAACTTGTGATTGACGCCATTGTGAAGAAGCCTTAGCTGTAGTTGCACACAGAGGCAGCGATGTTTGTGCTTCTCATTGCTCTAACAAAACACCACTCTGTCCATCTCCATTTCTCCAATCTGAGGGGGGAGGAGAGTGAAGAATCGTCCAGTGTAAAGACGCATTTAACAGATAATGAGTTGCGGAGACTCAGTAGTTGAGGCGGGTGCTTTAGAAGTTTGAACTATGAACCCGCTGTCTCTCTACTAGGCCATCGCTCCCTGTATTGTCTTTAATAAAATCCAGTTTCAACCCAACCAAGGGGAGGGTACTACTTTCTTTGATAGTCACTGTCATGGATACCGGTAAGACCAGTCGCAGCAGTTGTCATGGATACCGGTAAGACCAGTCTCAGCAGTTGTCATGGATACCGGTAAGACCAGTCGCAGCTGTATGATAGATGTTATTTTGGTCTACTTATTCAAAGCTGAATTGAAATGCTGAAACATTACTTATAACAGCACAAACAATGTCATTTTTCCCCCAACTGCTCATTTGTTCTGAGTTGTTTTGGATTTCTTGCTGTGATTTTTGTTGTGGCTGTAACCTCATGTCAGATGTAAAATATCTATACTTGCCTGTGCAGTGCACTGTCTCTGTCCAGTCCAGAAGTCCTTTTTGTTTGTTACTTTTGACCTGTTCCCTTCGCTACCTTTCCTAGATTTAGTCTCTTCTTTTTCCTCCTTACCTTCCTCTGACGCTGTACATTTACAACTGTAGAATACCAAGTAACACCAATGAAGAAGTGATGAGTGAATTATCTGCAAACATTCATTACTCTTTAAGATAATGGACACCTATGTAAATGCTCCTCTAAATTTCCCATCAGTGTTAGTTTATCAGTTTAAAGTGTTCTGCTATACATTTCTGAATGGAAGAGATGCTGTTCTGAATCAATGGTACAGAGCAGCTACTACTCTCACTCTGACTGTATGTATGATGTGATGCTTCTCTCTGTCACTGCTGATAATGACCAGATTAACGCAGGCCAGTTGGTTTGTGCACGTTTCCCTGCTGTCCAGTAGACTAATGACTTCCCTTCTAACTCGTACCTCAGTTAGACAGCGAGCCACCAGGATGGAGTCAGAGATGTAATCATTTTCTTTGAACAGTTTGTTTAAATATTGTCATTCAATGTACTCTTGAGTTTGAAATGTTTGTTTTGAATAACTTTTGAGTGAAAATGCTTAAGATTTGAGGAATCTGATGGTGTGTGTGTATAGTATGCATTAACTATGTAATGATTCAGTCATGAAGGGGTGGTTGTGTTATGTTCTCCATGTTTAGATGCATTGCTATTCTTTTTATGATCATCAATGATGTTCTATCATGAATCTTTTGAGTGTCCAATCCTTTCCGATGCTACTGCTCTCTCTCTCTACCACTGAGCCGTCCTGTAGTTCAGGGATTTACTATGTTTACCTATGACTGTCACAATTTAGACATACAGCCAGGCATTTACTTCATATGAAGACTTTACAGTTTAAACCACACTCCATGGAGTCTACTGCATGTGTTTTTGTTTTAAAGACAGCCTCTGCATTTATGAATATTCAATTCATAATCAACCCCTTGGCCTTACCTTTTAGGCACTTGTCGATCTGGGAGGATTACATAGGTGTAAGCCAATCAGAGGCAAGGTGCAGCTATTACCGTATTGCACCTATCCAAACCTTTAATATACGTGAAGTGCGTAGTAGAGACTAGGGGTTGATTTGGTGACGGGAACAGGCCACAGAGCACTGACATGAAGACAGTACTGTGACATATCGGTTAAGACCAGTGGTGGCTGGTGGCACTTCAGATGGGGAGGACGGGCTCATAGTAATGGCTGGAATTGAATAAATTGAGTGGTATCAAACACCTGGTTTTCCATGTGTTTTTATATCATTCCATCCATTATTATGAGTTATCCTCCATTCACCAGCCTCCTCTGGTTGAGTGAGGTAGTCACTGCCATGCTATTACACCCATTGTGAGTTTAGTTATATTATTGAGTCTGAAGATCCTAACCCAGAAGTGGGTTACCATTTATTGTTTTCTATATATATATATATACACACACGCGCACACACAGTGATTCCAACCAACAGCATCTACCATACCCATCTGCATTTAACCTTTTTGATTGACACTGATTTTCTTGGTTGTGTAGTTCACATCCTTGCACAGAGCTCTAGTCCACATGTCTTTGCTGTCACATCCATAGTTCCTCCCAAACCAGTCCACTGCATGTATGACGCACCTTGACGGACTGGCGTTGAGTCTAACCCACCCACCCAATATTCAGTGCAGTCACTGCACAGTACTTTAAATGTATTATCCCTATCCCATTTAATGAAAGGTAGTTGAGATCATATTGTAATATTACCACATCTCAGTGGCTTCCTCTCATCACCTTCATATACTGTTCTGAGAAGACCAGATAGGTGGAAGCAATGTGGGGCAAGTGTGCTAGAAGTATTTATTTCACCGGTTTCCTTCATTCAGATCAGTGTAGATGAAGGAAAGGATGCAATGAGAGCCATTGAGATGCTCTTCATACAAACATAAATAGGTTTCACCTTATGAGAGTACACACGTCTCATATCTGTGTGGTGGTGGGGTTCACAGTATGAGATATTGACAGTGAATAAGTATTTAATTGTGCTTCATAATGGTCCATATTTCAGGTAGTAGCCAATGAGAAGGACATTGACCCTAGACACTGATCTAATATCATTTTGGCGTTTTACCCCTAATGAGATTTTGGAATCAGTATTTGGGGTAACCTGTGCATTTTAGGGCAGCCTGATTTCTAAGGCTTTAACTCAATTTGTATTTTTGTGATTCCTTGTGTCCTATCTTCTCACCCTCCTCAAATGTATTTGAGGAGAAGATCCAAGGTCCCACCCACTAGGGCATTCTACCCAGGGACCTAACCATTTCAATGTATTTTCAGTGACACTTTACAGGTGGTCCTAAATCCCCAGTTAATTTACTCTAGCGCCCCCAAGCGTTCTTTCAATATTTTTTCTTATAGGAGCCAGTCTGCGTCACTTGCAAATCCCCCTTTTCTCTAAAATCATATTGACGTTTGTTTGTACATCAACACTATGTAACTATTTTGAAGTATATTTTACTTAAGTTATTTACATTTATGTAGAATAAATGAAACCATATTTACGTGTATATCGGTAAAATAAAATGACCAAGTTTTATGTCTTAACTATTATACACAAAGACGTCTACAACCAATATGAGCTTTGAACCAATATACCTTATGTGGAAAGAAATAACGAAACCCTATTGATCATATCACCATGCGCTCGTTACTGGTGTCTTGACTGTACGAATTGAGGTGGCAAGGCTTCTTAAACTAATCCTAGTTATATGCTACTTTTATATTCTACTTTATTTATTAAAACAATGTAAACGAGGCTATTCATACTATTCCTTCCAGAAGTCTGTTGAAAGTAGCCCAATTTCTGCCCCGCGTCAGAGGCGAGTACTTTTGAGCTATGCGCGTGTAATAGCCTAATAACGGTGCTCTGAGCTACAATATTCTCTGCTCTGTTCCTCCATCTTCATGCGGCCAATCAATGAATGGATGTGTGTTACTTGCTGGCTCTCACAGGGACCAACCCGGTTGCCTCACCGTTGATCAATTCTCTTCAGGCGCTGCACAGATGCAGTGATCTTCTCATATTGGGATGAGTTTCTTGAACGCTCCACTCTTGATCTTGGGCGTAATTTGACCAAATTGAGCATACCTGTTAAATGGATTCAGGTCATTTTCATGGATAGTTGGTTTTAGATTAATGCTGTGAAGTTAGTCTCGTGTGCCTGAAAGTGATCTATCCGAATGTTAAGTACTGATTAGTGGGCGCCACTGAGGTGTATAAATGAACGGTGAGCGCGCTTTCATTGTTGACGCTCACCAACGTGCGCGCACTTGCCACCGTCAAGTTTCCGCCCTCTTCCCTTGCTGGCCAATCACTTTTCTTCACCAGCTACTTCATTCTTCCGGTATTATGGCCGCTTGCAGTGTAAGGGACAACGAGTGTGAAATGTTATGATTGTGGAAAGTGTTCGGTGAAACCGGTGGATTAAGGATGCTCGTGACCGTGATGTTACGGTTTCCCGTCTGTCGGCCGTCAGTTCGGGCAGTGCTTCACTGTCAGAGGCGCTTTAGCAAGGTGTGCAACCTTATTAAACCGTTTTCTGTTATGAAATGTAGCTGTACTGGCCTGCTGAGTACAGTATCATTGGGTTTGTGTAGCCAGCCTTCTCCAAATCAGTGGTGTGGCATTGTCCTATGACCGCTCAGGTACATAGGTGTGGGCGTGTCCTCTGACAAACCATTGGATGGATCTATGAATAGCCCTGAGAGTGTTCTCACGGCCAAACAACACTGCGCTGTAAACTGTCATGTTATTTGTTTCTGTGTGACCACAAGGTTACACATTTTTTTAGGAGTGTTGGTGGGAGGGGACAGTTCTCAATTAAGCTTATTATTGGGCCCTTTCTCTCTCTGAAATATGCAACTACTAATGTATGTATGATCATAATACCATATGTTTTGTTATGAATGCCATATTGTGTAAATATTTGATTTAAAACGATTATATGGTAATAGTATGATCCCTGTTGTTTGTATTGTTGTTCATATTGGCCCTGTGCTCTCTTCTTTCCTAATTTCTTCCCCCTGCCTTTTAGATACAGGCATCCTCTGCTTTGTCTGAGCGCGTGCGGGTCTTTGAGTCTCTCAGAGAGAGGCAGGGACAGCAGAGGACAAGCGGCGCCACGAAACAGGCCTTCAGCGTCCGATTGGCTGATGGCAGGACGGTGAATGGCACCACAGGCGTGACCACGCCTCAATCATCGCTCAGAACGCATGGTTAGCCTCTCAGACATTGTGTGTGTGTTTTTATAATGTATTATTCAGAATCCCAAAAGTCAGGGAAGGGTTATCCCCAGTGCTTGACTTCAATTCAATAGGTGCTGATACTTATTTTGAGTGCCGGTACTGTTTTATATTTAGGTAAAGGAACACTGAAATACTTTTGAGCTAATATTCTATAAAAGGTGCAGGAACTCAAGCAGTAGAAATGTTGAGGTGCTGGTACTCTGCTCCATTGAGCTTCTGTCCAATTCAAGCACAGTTTATCCCTCAGAACACGTGCCGTGTTTAGACAGGCAGCCCAATTCTCTTATTTTTCCAACTAATTGGTATTTTGATTCATCAGATCAGGTTGTTTTCAGAGCTGATCTGATTGGTCAAAAAATATCAGAATTGGGCTGCCTGTCTAAATGCAGCCTGAGTAACTCCATGCAGAATCCTACAGGCCTTTCTCAGTCCCTGGGACACATAGGTGTCCCATCTCTTTGCTTTCAGATTGGAATTAGGTGAAATTGGATAGGTGTAAGCAAACATTGACATTGTCTCTAACCCTCCAACACTCTGTCTGCAGTGTGAAAGGTGCTCTGGTCTGCAGGGTGAATGGAGAGCTGTGGGAGCTGCTTCGCCCCCTGGAGGCTGACTGTGAACTACAGCTGCTAGGCTTCAACACCACAGAGGGCAAACAGGTACTTACTAAGGACATTCTCATTCATCTAACCCAATAGAAGATGTTACATGTAGAGGAGACAGAGGTTGACCTCTTCTCTATCTTATCCCCTCTCGCTAATCTCTTTCATTTTCTCCCTTTCTCCCCCAGGCGGTGTGGAGGACAGGAGCGTGTGTTGTGGGGTGGGTGTTAGAGAGGGTGTTTGGGGTGGATGTGTGCAGAGAGGGCGTGTCAGAGTCCGGCCTCTACTGTGACCACCTCCCGGAGAACAGGTAAGACATTTCCCTCTCTTTGTAATATAATATATGCCATTTTGCAGATGCTTTTATCCAAAGCAACTTAGTCATTACATTTTACCCCACTAACCACACTCCTTTAAGATAGAAAAGCTGCTTTGAAGGAAGGAGGGAAGGCGGGAAGGAAGGATGCATTTGTTCTCTAACAGAGCTCCTGGGAGGAGCTATCATGTAAATGGGATAGTTCTGTTTTTTTTGTGGGGTTTTTTGGATACATTTGCTAAAATGTCTAAACCTGTTTCTGCTTTGTCATTATGGGTAGTGTGTATAGATTGAAGGGGGGGGGGCTATTGAATCAATTTTAGAATAAGGCTGTAACGTAACAAAATGTGGAAAAAGTTGTGGTTAGAATACTTTCCGAATGCACTGTATACACAGAGAAACAGTACTTACCCCTGGTCTCTCTCCCAGTGCCCTGTCCCTAGCTGAGCTAGAGGAGAGATGTAAGGAGGCCGCTGGCCAGAGGCTTCCTCTCTCCAGACTGGAGCTGAACAGGCAGGAAGTTACAGAACTCTTCCAGGTCAGAGGTCATTGGCTCTGTTTGTCTGTCATTGGCTGCATCTGCAATGGCATCCTATTTCTTATGTAGTTCCCTATATAGGGAATAGGGTGCCATTTAGGACATTGCCATTGTGGTTGGAAACAGGCATTTGGATCAATACCAGTACTATTTTGGACCTTACCTGCACTAAATGTATTTGGCTTAGAGTGTTTGGTCCGTCGGTGTAATGACGCAGGGATAGTATGAAGTTGGTACAGAATGAGACATTTGATGCCATTACGGTTATGGCTCACAGTATTCTAGAATGTAGGTGTGTTGCTTTGCTCCCACCTGTAGCAGCTTGTGGAATTGACTGTTTACATGTGTTGTCTTTAACCTCTGACTGTAATGGTCATCTAGGAATGTCTGTAATTCAAGGGGTGTGGCTGTGATACACTAGTGTGTACGTGTACTAACTGACTGTGTTCTGTCATCTAGGACAATGCTCTGAGACTCCAGTTGATTGAAGAACAGATGAGTGGTCCTACTGTCACAGTCTACAGGTTTGTTGCTCAACATCTCACAGCCTGATACAACACACCACATGGTAATGCTACAGTCATGGTCTGTTTTTAAGGAGAAATGACTGTATACTAGGATGATATGTCCATCTCTTCCTGTTCCGTGTGTGGGTCAGGTGTGGAGACAGCATAGGAGTCTGCAATGGTCCTCTCCTCCCTAACACTGGTCTCCTCAAGGTCTTCAAGATGCTGCAGGTGTGTGTGTGTGTGTGTGTCAACCTGCCTGCATATCAGTTCAGTAAGGAATATACAGTTCTTGTCTTCTTCTCATGACTTCTAAACTACACTGGATGTAAAAATTGAATGTACAGGATAAAATGGGTTTCCATCGCATTTTCATTTCTACTGATGGTTTTGTCACAAACCATGTTGAGTTATGTAGCGAATGTTCCCACTCTGGTCTGGGCATGTGTGCTGGCACATAGTGTGGGTATAGCCTAAATGATGAGATTATTATGGACAAAATAGCAAGATTATTTTTATTTGTCAAAAGGCAGCCAAGCATCAGACCCTTGATACAGTATTTGGAAAGGAGCATCAAGCTCACTACCTTG